>NC_055977.1:26906520-26926520 GCF_018492685.1 Alosa sapidissima
ACTGTGGCTTCGATGTAGTTGACAAATTGTAATTTAAAAATAAACGACTGCTCGACAGGGTTCCCCATTTCAGTATGATGTATTTTGTAATTCCTTTTTTTGTATGAAGCTCAGTATTTTTCGCAAAGGACTTTTTGGAGAAATGTGAATGGCACTTTTTGTTATTTTCAATTTTTCATTTGGCCAAAACTCAGACGCACTGAAGTCCTGCCCTGAACAACTTATCCTCCGTTCAGGTCTGGCACCATATGAACTAGCAGTGGAGGCTCTTTAGAGACCTTGTCTGGATGAAGTTGGATGTTCTCTGGATGATATTTTGAATGCAGTATCAATGGCCCTTCAGCATGGCTGGAGTTCTTGGCTGGGTCAGACTGTGTGTGTGTGTGTGTGTGTGTGTGAGTGAAGCGTCTGCCATGCCACGGGTCAACTGGCTTCATCTTCATCAGTCCAGTGTCTCCGTGGAGAGGAGTTGTCCATCAGTTATGTAACGAGCCGTGTGAATGTTCAACTCTGGTTATTTCTTTTCCGTTCATCGTTTTATGAGATACTCTTTCTTGATTTCCCTTTTTCTCCATCTCTGTGTATTTCTTTTTCTTCTCTTTTCCCATACTCTTCTCATCTTTTCTGCCCATCATCTCTTTCACGCTCTGCTCTATATGCATCACTCTCTTTTCTCTCTCCCTCTCTCTCTCTCTCTCTCCCTCTCTCTCTCCCCGCCCCCCCCCCCCCCCCTCTCTTCTTTGGTGTCTATTGAGGTGTTCAGAACTGTGTGTAACGTGGCGTTGACCTTCAGTCCAGATGCGGGCGTTCATGATGAGTCTGACCTTTTTCTCTGAGCTTCACGCTCACCGTCTCAGCAGGGAGACAAATGCTGCCTCTCAACTCACTCACTCTCTCTCCTTTTCTCTCCCTCCTTATTTCTCTCTCTCTCTCTCCCGCTGCCTCTCTCACAACTCACTCACTCTCTCCTTTTCTCTCCCTCCTTATTTCTCTCTCTCTCTCATGCTGCCTCTCACAACTCACTCACTCTCTCCTTTTCTCTCCCTCCTTATTTCTCTCTCTCTCCCGCTGCCTCTCTCACAACTCACTCACTCTCTCCTTTTCTCTCCCTCATTTTTCTCTCTCCCTCTCTTTAATAACCCTCCCCCTCTCCCTCTTCACTCTGTCTGTCTGTCTGTCTCTTTCTCATCTCATACATGCCATCTCTGTTCCTCTGTCTCTCACCAGAGAATGTCTGTTGAATAGGTTACCTGGAAGTCTGTGTGTGTGTGTGTGTGTGTGTGTGTGTGTGTGTGTGTGTGTGTGTGTGTACCGTTATTGGGCCTTTTGTTCTGCAGTGTGTGGGGTTGTGTGTGTGTGTGTGTGGCTGTTTTCATGGAGGCAGGCTCTGTCAGGTGGAATGTGTTGATTGATTATTTAAAAGCCTTTAAAGTCCTGTTAACTCGCTTTTGCCATCCTCACAACGTAATGGCTACAATGACTTGCTTTGTTGAGAATGAAAAAGGATTTGTTTCTGGTAGAAAGATAACAGTTTGTAAGAAAGTAAATATTATTTGAAATAATGATTAAAAAATGTTGGATACAATATATGGTTTGTGTTTGATTAACATCACCTGTCCCACTGTACACTTTCACTGAACTCTTAAGGGATAGTTTCTATGTATTACTTGTTTAAAGGATACAACATTTAAATCCTTACTTTACCTCAGAATATGAGAAGATTGATATACCAACCAGCACCAGAAAATGCAGCAGAAGTAGTCTGCTGGTTGATGCTCTTACATACATACAGGGTGCGATTTGTAGGGGGGGATAGGGGGGATTTCCCCCCCCCTCTGGTCTTCTCCTCCCCTCTGCTTAATTATTTTCATCGCTGGGGGGAACAATATTTATCCCCCTCTGCCCCTCATATTGATTAATGCTACTTCATATAAGTAAAGCACTGCAACGTGAGAACAGTCTAGTAGGCTAGCCTACATAATAATCTGACATCAGAAACGCGCCATCACCGTCAGCACTCATGCTGCTGACACTGGCTGCGTGATAATTTAATTTGGCCTTGATCGTGCAGGACATTTCAGAATGTTGAGTGTGTAATCCATCATAAATGGCTAATTTCAATGGAAAAGTTAGCTGGACAAATGAAAGAAAACGAGAAGGATTCAGTGAAGCATATCGTCATATTTTAGAATCTTCAAAATTAGAAAACTTATGCAACTGAGATGGAGGACAACTCCACGTAGAGTAGAACGTAGGCCTATTGTCCGAAGGAACTTACATTAAATGAGGAGATATTTGCTGAATGTCACAAAAAGTGTTACAGAAATTGCTTGGCATCGCTTATTCAATGGCTCTCTACCGAAACACCTGTAGTTTGCGGAGGACGAACGAGAAAGCACTCGTTTGATAAATCAGCCAGTAGGCTAGGCTTACAAACGTATTCAAAATCATCCCCCCCTCTGGTTTTTACACAAATCGCACCCTGCATACATACACCTCTTCACAAACAATGCCTGAATCTGTTATTTACTTCATCATGTGTGGTAAGTCTACTGCTATATGATGTGTTGGATGAGACTTTATTAAAAAAACACCATGGGTGAAATGAAGTGATATACATACCCTTGGCGACTTTGTTGCGAATATTCAACGACTTAGCGCTGAGATGGCACCCAGTTAGTCAAAAACAGTCTGGAAGGGTCAAGTTTTCCATCATGTTTTTCTCACTGTTTTTCAAATACTCGACACAAACTGTATCTACACAGAAGGTGGAATACAAATTGAGTTGCTTTTACTATTTCATTATTTTTTTTCCTTTTGTTTAGCTGAAATTTGGGAGTCTCCAGGTCTTGTATCTTCCTGTTGAGGCTGGTAAGTGTGTAATGTTCCACCTTGTACATTTTCTTACTGAGAATCGAGTGCTTTTGAGATGAGGACTTCTGACTCTTACTTGACTAGTTTAGTTTGTAAATGTCTATTTTTCCTAACATGCAGCTGCAGTGTAGGCCCCACTTCAATCAGCCTCACTGGCAGAGCCATAAACTACATAATTAAAGTGCTTTGTGTTAGGATTGTTATATAACCACATCATAAATATGCCTTGATGCCGCCAAGCACTGTTATTATTCTTGGTGGCATTTCATTTGTAGCTATACAATTGTCAGGTCACCATTGTTGATACCTGACATATGTGCAGTGCTTTTACAGGCTATAGTCACTTGTTCATAAGCAGTCATAACATCAAAACGTTACAATTATCATGATGTCATGGCATATACCACCCATTCTAGAGACAGGACACTGTTATCAGTGGGAAATATTCTGTTAAAAGTTTAATATCATCCGCCATAATATGATGAGGTTTGTTTGTTTGTTGGTTTTTGATAAATAACCTTGTGTAAATATGCTACACCACTCACTAGCCAGCAGGGAGCAGTAGAGGTCCACCTGGCTGACTACAGGACTGCTCTTGTGGGTGCAGTTGTCTAGTTGTGTGTTTGTGTGAGTGAGTGTGTGTGTCTGTCTATGCAATTGTGTGCTTGTGTGTGTGAGAGAGAGAGAGTGAGTGTGTGTGTGTGTGTGTGTGTGTGTGTGTGTGTGTGTGTGTGTGTGTGAGAGAGAGAGAGAGAGTGTGTGTGTGTGTCTCTCTATGCCGTTGTGTGTGTGTGTGTAAATATGAGTAAGTGTTTACTGTATCAATAAATGGTAAAAAATAGTGTGTCTCGGCAGCCTTAATCTCTGTGTCGGCTCCCCTCCGACGTGCCACCATGCTGGCTCTAATCCGGCGTGTCATGGGATGCTGTCGGTACGGGTGGGCCTGTCACCGGGGCTGAGCCACACTGACAGGATGTGTTAGTCTGCCATCAGACACTGTGTGTGTGTGTGTGTGTGAGAGAGAGAGAGAGAGAGAGAGAGGGGAGGAGGAGGAGGAAGAAGATAGGATGGCAACGTGCCATGTTCTCAGCTCAACCCATACCTGTGTGTACAAGTTTGTGTATGTGTGAGGGACTGAGTGTGTGACTAAGTGACAGAGATTATGTTACTGTGTGTGTGTGTGTGTGTCTGTGTGTGTACATGTGTGTACGTGTGTGTTTATGGGAGAGAGGGAGATGTGTGTGAGTGAGAGATAAACAGTGTGCGTATTGGAGAGAACTATGGTGAGAGTGTGTGTGTGTGTGTGTGTGCATGTGTGGGCCATTGTGGCTCACAGAATCTTGTTCTCAGGCTTAGATGAAAAGCTGTTTGTTGGGTCAGGCTGGATAAACGAGACGTCATTTTGTGTCACACTCTACCTGGTGGAGGTTGGGAGCTCAGACAGGTGTGTGTTTGTGTGTGTGTGTGTGTGTGTGTGTGTGTGTGTCTGTGTTAGACAGGATTGCTGCAGCTTTCTAACAAGCTGTACCTCTCCGATCAGGTTCTCACCTGCAGTTGCCTGTGCAGGCAGGAGAGTCACTGGGTCCAGTGTGGCATTAAGTTTCACCACTCAGTGGCCACTTAGAGGAAACGAGACCCCTGTACTTCACATTGTGTTACGCCATCTCAGCTGTCAGCAAGCCCACAATAGTCCCTCCTCACAGTGTATTATTGAATCTGTGCTCCTCCTCCACCCAAGCACGCCCTGTCCCCCCTTATTGTCCTGCAGGCTAACTGAAGTGCCACCTTGTTTTCTGGCTCAAAGGCATACATGGACTTAGCAAAAGGTTTTTTTTTTGGTTTCCCATGCATTGGATGTTGACAGGGAGGGAGTAAAAATGTGTAGATTCACAGATTTGGTCAACTATTTTGGTTAATATTCAAAGGAACATAGATACATCCTCTGAAAGTGAACATTTTCCACATTAGTCCACTTAACCTCATGTCAAGAAAGATGTTTTGGAGTCATGTTTACCCTTTATTCCATTACTCTGCTAGTTCTGCCTTTTATCTGATGGCTTTGTAGCCTCTATAAATGTATACAGCACCGATAAGATTTCTTTGATTTTTTTTTCCCTTTTTTATCTGCGGTGCACATTTTGGGGTGAACGGCGGTCGGACGAGGGCCCACAAATGTTCTGATAAAATATATGGTTATAGAAGAATAATTCTGGCCCAGGAGTAGATCCAGTGGATGGGGTTAAGAGTGATAGTGTTTCAGGAGGCTTTAGATGTTAAAGCTGCTCCCACTCTCTTTTTATCAAGTCTAGTAAATCTGCTACAAAGGAAAGGTATTTAAAAGCTATTGAATACCTGTGCCAAGGAGAGAGGAAGGGTTTAAACGGTAAGAGCCATGAGGCACATTGTGTGTGTGTGTGTGTGTGTGTGTGTGTGTGTGTGTGTGTGTGTGTGTGTGTGTGTGTGTGTGTGGACCAGTCAGTCAAGTCTTGCAGGGTGTGGGGGGAGGGGTGGCAGTGGCTGTGTGCGGGAGAGATATTGGCCTAGCAGCTCGGACAAGTCGATGCCACCCTGTCACCCCGATGCCAGGCACGCTGGCAGCCACGGGTGAGTAGCCGCCCGTCCGCCAGTCCATCCTGCCCTCCTCGGAGACAGCAGGTGTGACTTTGCCTTTGATTGCTTGACTGCAGGATGAAGGGGTGGGTGGGGGGTGGCGGGGGCAGGATGAAAATAGCAAGGGAGCGAGGGACAAGGAACAAAGAAAGAAAGAGAGAAAGGAAGAGAAAGAGCAGAGCAGAGACAGACAGAGGTGCGAACCCTGTCACTCAGCCGTGGAGATAGGAGCTTCCCCTTGTTTACGTGCGGGAGCGAGACGATGGGGCACGCGATCGCCACCCTGACTGTCACTGTCCTCCTTATCACGCGTTCACACATGCCCGCCACAGCGACAGGGCATAGCGCCGGTGTGTGAGTGTGCTGTGTGTCTTTGGCTAATCAGGAGTTTCCCGCAAGCACAAGCACACACACACACATAACTCCCCCTCTCCCCTGTCCTCAACACCCCCCCCCCCCCCCATATCTCTCATCATCACACTCCTCTGCCAGCGACCCCCCCCTTCGGTCCAACTCCCCCTTGCCCCTCCACCCGGCGTAACAGTCACACAAAATCAAAATAGAGGCTTGTTCAATCAGATCCCTGTCAAACCGTTCACGGCTCATCTCTGCACTGCAATCCCCCCCTGATGACGGCAGAAACTTTTTATTAGTTGAGCTCGAGACATCTGATTCAACTCATAAGCCCCCTCCTCTTCCTCTTCCTCTTCCTCTTCCTCGTGACTGAAATAAATACAGCGCATGAATATCTCAGACGCTGGCTGGTCTACTAGGAGAATAAAAGCCCCCGAGAGAGAGTGAATGAATTGGCATTAATGGGATATGATCGTTAGGTGAGTCACTGCATTGCATATTAGGCCGCATCAGGGCCGACTGTAATTACCATTTGTAAAGATCCACACGCATCAAATTAGATGGGATTTAAATCACTTTCTGATTGCATGCATGAATGGCTGGTGCTAACAGATAGGCCTATAAAAAAGGTTTTTGACCAGCAACGAGTTTAAATAAATCCCCAGAACGGGTGTCTCGGACAACTGAAGAGGAAATTGTGAGTTATTCAACATGAAATACATTTGCAAAATGAACCATGGATGGATTTAGAAATTACACTTTGACAAGTCTTTGACAGTGTAATAGGATATGTATTACTTGGACAACTAGCAGCAGCTAGTCTGGACACTTGGGATGTGCCTCATTGTATCGTCCACAGAAGTCCTCCATATGATAAAGATTATCGGGATATTAGTAATATACCCTATATTATAGACAAGGTATTGGGGCACCTGACCATTACACCTACAGGAACTTTTATGACCTCCTATTCTAAATCCAACAGCTTGCACTGTACTGGGAAGGCTTTCCACGAGATTTCAGAGTGCGTATGTTGGATTTGTTTGCCCATCCATCCAGAAGAAAGTGTGTGGTCAGACACTGATGTTGGACGAGAAGCCCTGGCTGGCTCGCCATCTCCTTGTACATTCCAAAGGTGTGCGATGGGGTTGAGATCACGGCTCTGTGTGGGCCAGTCAAGTCAAGTCAAGAAGAGCAGCAGCTCTGTGGAGGGAGACCTGGACAGAGCAAACCAGCTGAACCACTTTTACAACAGGTTCGATTGCCCATCCCCCAGCCCCCACCCCACCTCATTACCAGTGCAACACTCACCCCCACCATCACTGGATATTGCACCCCTCCCCCACATGGCGACCACGAACAACAAGGTGACAACGACCTCAGTCAACACCCATCAGACACACAGACCCCAGATGCCCCCCCCCCCCCATCATCACTGCTGATCAGGCTATCGCACCTCTCCCCCACATGGTGACCACGAGCAGTGCGGCAACAATGGCTTCAGCCAATGGCCATCAGTCTCTAGCCACACGACAACCCTCACAGAAGCACCCCTCCTCCTCCTCACCCTCCACTCCCCTCATCCCCCCCATCATTTCAGCGGACCAAGTAAGTTATCTTATCAAACTCCATCCTCGTAAGGCAGCCGGGCCTGACAGACTGTGTCCAAGGCTGCTCAAGACCTGTGCTGCTGAACTGGGGGAGCCACTGAAGCACATCTTCAACTGGAGTCTACGTCTCGGACAAGTTCCAACACTGTGGAAGACATCATGTCTCACCCCCGTTCCCAAGAAACCACACCCCAGCGAGCTTAATGACTTCAGGCCTGTCGCTCTAACATCACATGTGATGAAAACAATGGAGCCGCTGGTCTTAGGTATGCTCAGACCCCAGGTACGCCATGCACTAGACCCGTTACAGTTTGCATACCAGGAGAAAGTGGGCGTGGACGATGCCATCCCTTATCTTCTACACAGGACACATTCTCACCTAGACAAGGGGAAAAGTGCTGTGAGAATCATGTTCTTTGATTTCTCAAGTGCTTTTAACACCATCCAACCCCTCAGACTGGGAGACAAGCTCTTGCAGATGGGTGTGGACGCTCACCTGGTAACCTGGATTACAGATTACCTGACCGAGCGACCACAGTTCGTCAGACTGAAGAACTGCCTCTCTGACACTGTGATCAGCAGCACCGGAGCGCCACAGGGAACTGTGCTCTCTCCAGTCCTGTTCACCCTGTACACATCTGACTTCTGCTACAACACTGAGTCATGCCACATGCAGAAGTTTTCTGATGATACTGCAATTGTGGGGTGTATCAGGGACGAGCAAGAGGAGGAGTACAGGAGCCTGGTGGAGGACTTTGTGCAATGGTGCAAACTCAATCACCTTCAACTCAACACTTCAAAGACCAAGGAGATGGTGGTGGATTTCCGAAGGTCTAAGCCCGCTCTGCTACCAGTCTCCATTGATGGGGTCAATGTGGAGGTGGTAAGCACCTACAAGTATCTGGGTCTCCACCTGGACAATAAACTGGACTGGTCAGCCAACACTGATGCACTCTACAAGAAAGGACAGAGCAGGCTGTACTTTCTGAGGAGGCTGCAGTCCTTCAATGTAAGGAAGGCTGGCTCTGTAGTGGGAGCTGAACTGAAGTGCATCACTTCAATATCTGATAAAAGGACCCTAGACAAACTTATCAACATCTTGGACAATGAATGTCATCCACTCTACAGCACTATTAAAAAGCAAAAGAGCTTGATCAGCTGGAGACTTCGCTCACTGCCATGCACAACTGAAAGGCTGAGGAAGTCATTTGTTCCTAGGGCCATTGAACTGTTCAATGCCTCACTAGGGAAGAGGAGAGATAGACTTCTCTGCTTAGTCTGTCTGCCTCACCCTCTCCATGTTTGAGTACTGACTGCCCACTACTGCTTTTCTACTGTTTTACTATTGCTTTACTACTGTTTTACTAATGTACACAGCCTAATGTTTTCCACTACTGTTTTACTGCTACACTGTTTTTCATGCTATATTAGCACACATGATCAATGGCTGCGGTCAGGCTTCTGCTACAATACTGACTGAATGAATGAATGGCTATAACCCTATTACCTCAACCTGTACTTGCACTGAAATTATACTTTTACTCTCCTATTTGTCCATATTATTTATGCTGGTCTCTAGACCTTACTCTTGCACTGTTGGACTAATGTTGGACTACTTTTTGCACCTTCACCGTGATACTCAGTCTCTTGAGCACCTTGCCATGCACACATAACTAAAGGACTATGGTTGGACTACTTTTTGCACCTTCACCATGACACTCACTCCCTTTAGCACATTACCAGTCCTGGCCCTGTCACTACAAGCGTCTTATGCTGGATCACCCTCAAGCACATTGGACTTTCTTAATTTAATTTATATAGTGTATTTAGTATTTAGTTTTGTTAGTTTTCTTATCTTTCTTATCTTGTACTGTCTGTATTGTACAATAGAGTTTAGTTATGTGTTTATACTTATACTTATGTTTACCATTTCTGCTGTAAGTGCATGTTGTGTGTGATGTCTGTATGCTACTGAGACCCTTGAATTTCCCCATAGGGATTAATAAAGTATCTATCTATCTATCTATCTATCTATCTATCTACATGTAGTTCTTCCACACCAAATACACACCCAGCCATGTCTTTAAGGACCTTGGTTAGTGCATTGGGCAACAGTCATGCTGGAACAGAAAAGCCCCCTCCCAAGACAGTTCCCACAAAGTTTGAAACATAGAATTACTCAAAATGTCTAAGTGTGCTGAAGCATCAAGACGTCCCTTAAGTGGAACTTAGGGGCTCAAGACAACCACACATAAAAGACACAAGTAGAATACTTAAAACAAACAAACAAAATACCATAACATATACATCAATATATTTAATGTCGCCCATCCCTAACAGCCACCACTTCCACCAAATTAATATTCATGCTTGTTTTGCATTGATGCATGATGTGTGTTACAGTGCATAACAATGGACTGTTTAAAAATAACCTGAGGCAGACAGAGGTCCAGCCCTTTGGAAGTTAACGTTCACAGACATAACCTACACCATTTTAGATGTCTCTTCTAATGGTGTGTGGTTTCGTGGGAAAGCGGCGAGCAGAACGAGAATGATGACAGGTAAACGAGGGAAGAAGAGAAGAATAGAGTTGGTGAAATGAACAGAATCAGCTAATAACCACTTAGCTCGGGGCCCGTGTGGGAAAATGGACCGACAAGAGCGGCGAGGAAGATGAGGCGTGCAAACGAAGGCGGCTGTGCTGCGGCGGTCGTGTCTTGTTAAAATGCCACAGACCAAGTGCCGTGCTACCATGGAGAGAGGGTCTGTCGAGTTTGAATAGGGGCTGATGATCATTCAAATGCATGGGCTTCCCAGAGCAGAACAGGGGACGAGTGGGAGAGATAACGGACCGCGGAACAGAGAAGAGACGAGGGAGAGAGGGAGGGAAAGAGAGAGAAAGATGGAGAGAGAAAGACGGAGAGAAGCATTGGAGAGTTGATGTGGAAAAGAGAAAGGCATAGAGAAGCATTGCAGTGAGATGAAGAGGGAGAGAGAGAGAGAGAGAGAGAGAGAGAGAGAGAGCCAGTGCTGTGACATGAAGAGAGTGGTGGCCTGGGGGACATAGTATGGTGAGACTCATTTCCATAGGTTTCGCTGTAACACACAGCAACAGCACACACTTGCCCAAGCCCAGGAGTGCATTGTCTGTCTCGTGGAGATATTCCTGCTCTCTCAACTCAGAGAGAATTTCTTCCTCATGTCTTATCACTCGCTGCATGGGAAGGGGGGGTGTGGGAGAGCAGCACCAGTATATCTTTATGTGGGAATTGACTGTCAGAAGGACCCAGAGCCATCCATTTGACTGCACAGAGCAGTGAATGTCTGGGACACACCACACATGCATTTTCATCAAGCCCTATGGCTCCGCTCTGCTACGCTGCGCTCTGAATAACACAGTGGAATTTGTCTCATCAGGTTTGCGGTCACATCGTTAGTTTTTTCCAACTACAGTCGCTTTTTCACATTTGATGTATTTGTCTTTGTAAGCGTCCTGTATCCGTTCTGTGCGCCATGAGGGGATTGTGGACCCCCATGAGAAATCACAAGCCCTGTACTGGAAATATCAATCATTCATCACTGCCTGAAAGAAATTAAATTCAACCGTCCCCCGTATGTGTGATATACAGTGTTGGGAGTAATGCATTAAAAAAGTAATGTAATTACAGCAATGCATTGCTTTTTGCTGTAATGCAGTAATGTAAGGCATTACCAATACAATTTCAGTAATATTTTACTCGGTACAGTTCTCAGTAACTGAAGTTACTTTGCTTTTTAATCCAAAATTGAGAAATGCTCAATTGGCACCAGAGAAGATTATCCAAGAATTAAAAAAGTCATCTATGCTGGTCCTGGAATTTGATTGCCTTGTTCAGATGACTGTAGAAAGGGAATTTGAGTTATCTCTGCCATTCATGCAACAGATTTAACATGGTTAGGCTATACTTCTCATTTCAAGCAGTGAGAATAACTAAAATGTTGCTTTTACAGACAAAGATCGTAGCCATTATTCTCAAACTATTTGCATTAAGTCTACACCACTGTAAGTGGAAGGAAAGGCAACCAGCAATGATGAGAACCAATAAAGTCAACATACAATTTCACTATGGCTATATTTTACTATATTAAGTTGTGAGTGACCTTTGGCCTTTGGGGCCTACATTGTCCCATGAGCCATAACTGCAACCATTATATTGTTCTTTTGTTAGCCTTAAGCCTAGCTCAGTCATTATGCCATACCACATCAGCTCCTGCCGTGTAATGAGCACATGAAGATCTATTGAGAACACCAAATCCATATTTCCTGTTATTTTGGTGAAAGTAATGTAAACGTAGTGTAATGCCTTACAATTCAAAGACCGTAATATTGTTATGTAACAAATTACTTTGAGATGACAGTAACAAGTAATAAATAATGCATTACGCTTTTGAAGTAACTCCAACACTGGTGATATATGCAGGAGTGGAAATGACAAAAACAGCTGACTTGAGTTGGCATGTCCTAGACTCTAGGGTCTGCAGATGGGATCCCTGAATCTTTCAGATTCCACTTATGCTCTTTCCAAGGTCTTTATTTTTATTTTTAAATAAAGCTACTATCTTTTTATCACTTCATATTCAGCTGTAATTCAGAACGTATCCTATTATCTGTGCTCCTATCTTATCTGATTATCTCTCTCTCTCTAGCTATTATCATATCTATCATATTTTTTGAGCTATTAAAGGCTTTATCTCAGCACCTGCCACTCAAACACTGATCACAGTGACTCAAATGGGATGTGTGTGTGTGTGTGTGTGTGTGTGTGTTCGAACGTATGCTATTCATTGATATGATAACCCAAGTACCCTGCACCTTCTCCCCACGCCTCCCACCCATTCACTTTGCACTTTGCTCAGTCCAGTGAGAGAGAGAGAGAGAGAGAGAGTGAAGATGAGCTAATCTATATTCTAATCCAGCCGTAGCATTGGGTCGGGTTGGCGGGCGGCTGCTTAATATGAGCGAGCCGTCGCCTCCGCCATCACCTGGCCGTGGCCGAGTTCATTCCTGGCGAGCGTTTTTCGGTGGGAGCCCCTCAGGGCGCGTGTAATTGCGCGGCGCAGATGAGCGTTGCGCGGCTCGGGCTGCCATGTTGTCTGGCAATTACTGCCAAGTTACAGGGGGACAGCTAAACCTGAAGAGGAGAGAGAGAGAGAGAGAGAGAGAGAGAGAGAGAGAGAGAGAGAGAGAGAGAGAGAGAGAGAGAGAGAGAGAGAGAGAGAGAGAGAGGGAAGCGGTGGATGGGTGTAAAGGAGTGCTGTGTTACAACTGCCAAAACACAGGAGGGTGTGAGCCAACCTGGATTCACTCTCCATCATTGATTGAGACGTAGCAGGACCACATGCATTTAACCCAATGTGTGATAGGAACTTCTGAATCTGAGAGATCTGATTAGTTCTACAGAGTGTGTGCATGTGTCTGTGCACGTAATGTGAAAGGGACAGAGATAGACAGAGAAAGAGGGAGATCAATAAACAGACAGAGTGTGACTTAAAAACATGTTGAAGATCAGTCTTTGTCGGACCACTATACTGTATGTTGCCTGGTCAGAAGTCAGCTGGACACACACACACACACACACACACACACACACACACACACACAAACACACCCACCCACCCCACACACATACACACACACACACACACACACACACACACACACATACACACACCCACCCCATACACACACACACACGTCAAATAAACCTCTGTCATTCATTATAGTTACTGTTTCTGGTGTGAACGGCATGAGAAGCAGAGAGAGTGCATGAGTGACAGTGTTGGAGTTACTTCAAAAGCGTAATGCATTATTTATTACTTGTTACTATCATCTCAAAGTAATTTGTTACATAACAATATTACTGTCTTTGAATTGTAAGGCATTACACTACGTTTACATTACTTTCATCAAAATAACAGGAAATATGGATTTGGTGTTCTCAATAGATCTTCATGTGTTCAATGCAGCTCATTACACGGCAGGAGGTGATGTGGTATGGCATAATGACTGAGTTAGGCTTAAGGCTAACAAAAGAACAATATAATGGTTGCAGTTATGGCTCATGGGACAATGTAGGCCCCAAAGGCCAAAGGTCACTCACAACTTAATATAGTAAAATATAGCCATAGTGAAATTGTATGTTGACTTTAAATGGTTCTCATCATTGCTGGTTGCCTTTCCTTCCACTTACAGTGGTGTAGACTTAATGCAAATAGTTTGAGAATAATGGCTACGATCTTTGTCTGTAAAAGCAACATTTTAGTTATTCTCACTGCTTGAAATGAGAAGTATAGCCTAACCATGTTAGATCTGTTGCATGAATGGCAGAGATAACTCAAATTCCCTTTCTACAGTTATCTAAAAAAGGCAATCAAATTCCAGGACCAGCATAGATGACTTTTTTAATTCTTGGATAATCTTCTCTGGTGCCAATTGAGCATTTCTCAATTTTGGATTAAAAAATTACTGAGAATTGTACCGAGTAAAATATTACTGAAATTGAATTGGTAATGCCTTACATTACTGCATTACAGCAAAAAGCAATGCATTACTGTAATTACATTACTTTTTTAATGCATTACTCCCAACACTGGTGAGTGAGTGTGACACACTGGCGCATTAGTGTGTCACACTTCACACTAATGCGCCAGTGTGTCTTCAGCAGGTGTTCTTGTACACGCCAGCTGAGCTTCTGTGCACCTCTATAGGAGAATCTGACATGTCAGACCTAAACAGCAGGATATAGCAACAGGAGAGCAGCTTTGTTGTCCTCACACACACACACACACACACACACACACACACACAAGCTGCTTTCAGACAGGTGTAAGTCCGCATGTTTATATTTATATATACTCTTTTGATCCCGTGAGGGAAATTTGGTTCTGCGGATATCAAGCATCATATCTGAATCACCCGAAGGGTCGGACATCCGTTTCACAAAGATCTGCATATAGTGCGGAGGACACGTCTGAAAAAGTTACACAGACACCCACACTAGTGTGTGTTTGTATGTGCATTTACAAACATGTATTATTATTCCTGTCCTGGTTTAAATCTCCCTTTTGCTGTGTGTGTGTGTGTGTGTGTGTGTGTGTGTGTGTGTGTGTGTGTGTGTGTGTGTGTGTGTGTGTGTGTGTGTGTGTGTGAGTATGAGAGTGAGGGACCATGCACGTTACTCTTGTAGAAGCCCAGTAGCATGTTGGCATCAGAGTACAGTGTTGTTGGCAGCTTGTCGTTCTTTCATTTCATAATATAAATGCTGTGTGTTTGTGTGTGTGGGTGTGCGTGTGTGCATGTGTGTGTGTATGTGTGAGAGCAGAGTCTTGGGATGTCAGTATGACTGACATGGCACTGTTGGGATGTCGGAGGGTGGTGCTGTCATGACGATGTGCCCTCTTTGAACTGAGATGCTTGATGCCAGCCAGCCACTTCCTTTTCTTTGACTCACCCTAACCCCTCAACACACACACACACACACAGCATACTCATGATGAGCATATACATAGAGTACATGCCTTCACACACTCAAATCCCTCTCATGGCCTCACATGACCTCCCACACGTTGCTACTTACATGGTGGGCTGTGACATGCAGGGCCCTGTGTGTGTGTGTGTGTGTGTGTGTGTGTGTGTGTGTGTGTGTGTGTGTGTGTGTGTGCGTGCGTGCGTGCGTAGAAGTGTACCCGGCATCTCCACCAGTCTGGCAATTCCCCTGGTTTCACCTCTCCAACTCTGCCCCCACATCCCCTACTCCTCTTCCTCCTCCTCCTCCTCCTCCTCCTCCTCTTGTCCTCGCTCTGGGCAGTTACTGTACTTTCCACTGCCTCCTCATTCCCACGCTCAGCTTTCCATCTTTCTTTCTATCTTTCTGTCTTTCTCTCTCTGTCCTTCTTTCCCTCTCTCTTTCTCCCCACTCCTTCCTTTCTTATGCTGAGCAAGTGGAGTTCAGAGGACCAAATGCTCACAGTGCTTGGCCAGGCCCTTCAGTGCAGTCCACTGCCTTTCACACAAGGACACACAGAGCCCTGAAGGTTTCCGGACTGTGAAGTGTGGGTGTGTGTGTGTGCATGCGTGTGCGCGTGTGCGTGTGTGCTTGTGCGTGTGTGTGTGTGTGTGTGTGTGTGTGTGTGTGTGTGTGTGTGCGTGTGTGTGTGTGTGTGTGTGTGTGCGTGCGCGTGTGTGTGTGTGTGTGCGTATGTGTGTGTGTGCGTGCATGTGTGTGTGCGTGTGAGTGTGAGTTTGTGTGTGTGTGAATGTGAGTTTACATTGCTACATATTTTAAGCATCGATTTCCACATAATTCTCATACTGTGTAGTTATTTATTTGTTCATTTTTTTTTAAACTAAAAATAACAAAAAAAGATCAAACTCACCCTCGAAGCATTCACAATAGCCTGATTTACGCAGCACTACTCTTGTCATGGACCTTGAAAATGTACATGGTACCCATGTGTATGCAAATAGCAGACCGCCACATACATTCACACACAGTAACACATCAGTCACCAACCAACAGGCTGCCCCTCAGGCATGATAGACTCACACTGTTGATTTTCATTGTTATTTGCAGTAGATATGCCAGGGTACCCGAGCTCGTGTTGTGACATTGTATTTGCCACTTTGAAATATGAATGCCAATGGCCCTGGCACAAGTGCCCGGGGAAAGACTGGAGTGGATATCGGCGCCGTTACCATATTTCTCCTTGACGCTGAGCACTTTTCATAAAACAAAACAAACAAAAAAAAAACAACAACCATTGAGTCTAATGTCTGAATCCATAAGGCCTCAACAGAAACAACATTCACAAATCACCTTTGATTTCAATTCTGTTCACGATCCCATTGGGTGAAGTCCTTTGGCTTAATAATCCTGATTGATTTTAGGCCAATGCTGGGTCTTTATACTGTCTTACTCACCACCACACACTTACACCCCCTTCCCCCTCCCCCAGACTTGAAGACTTGATCTTGAGTTCCTCTGACATTGTTTCTGGCGTTTATAAATGCGATCGTTATGGCTATAACAAGCTTTGTGCTCGGGGGAGTGCGGCACTGTGCGACATTAATTAAACATTTGATTACCGTTCGCACTTTCCCTTGGCTGAGGAGAATTGGATTCCATCCTTTTCTTTTATCGACTGTGCACTCAAGCTCAACTTGATTTGATTGGAGAATTGATATTAAGAAAAGAAAATGACTTCAATGCTGTGCTTGGTACCAGACAAACCATTATGTCTGCCTATGCGAGACACTGAGGGAGGAACAAAATAAGCACTAAGACCCTTTGCACTCTCCTCAGCTTTCTCTGACCAAAAACCCCCAAAACTGATTTCATTCCTTCCCAGAGTAAATCTATTCAGGACTGAGGCAAGCAGGAACCCCCCTCCCCCCCAACACACACACACACACACACACACACACACACACACACATCCACATCGAATTAAACAGACTGACTGCAAAGAAAGCAGTTTGATTATTTCCACTATCTAAAGAGGACAAAGTCCTGATTTGTGATATGCATAAATTCATATTTATGGTAATGCTCCAGGAGTCCCACAAGCTTGGCCGGTGAAAAAAAAACAAAACGCAAACACTGCCATGAGAAAGGTCAGCATATTTTACAGAAAATTTAGCCAGGCACTCAGCTTCACTATTATTCATTCCAGTGACATGCTCTGCTTCCAAGGTAATGTATAAAACGATAGAGAGAGAGAGAGGAGAGAGAGAGAGGGGGGAGAGAGAGGAGAGAGAGAGAGAGAGAGAGAGAGAGAGAGAGAGAGAGAGAGAGAGAGAGATGGCTGATTTTAAATTGAAGCTAATGAGTCAGAACCAGAGTGTTGTTCGTGTTGTCTTCATAAAATGTTTCTCCATGACATGCCTCTCAGGGCTGCCTCACAAAAGGCATGCCATCATAAAAAAGAGATGGAGATGTGATCGGACTGATTGTGTGTGCGTGTGTGTGTGTGTGTGTGGTGTCTGTGTGTGTGTGTAAGAGAGAAAATATGTGTGTGCGTGTGTGTGTGTGTGTGTGTGTGTGTGTGTGTGAGAGAGAGAGAGCCAGCTCATGGTCGTGTGGCCAATACATGTGCCAGTTAGCTTGAGGATTTTAAGCCTAAATTAAACTGTTATATAAATGACATCTTCATTTTCAGTGTCATGCACATCAAGTACTCATTTTTTAAGGTTATCACTAAAGCACAGACTAGTGGTTCATAAACCACAGTAACGGAATATGAAAATGTCTCAGTTCAGACATTTGATTTGATCCAACTGGGTTTTCATTTTATTTACCGGCAACCTTACACAAAGCTGCTAGCAGCATCACATGACAGTAGGACACAACAAGAAGTAACCAAATGTTGGTTACTGTTGCCCTTTATGTAGCCTAGGCTACTCAGTCGCTTTACCCACAAAACACTGGATCAGAAATGACTATTTTATTCCTGTAGTATATCTAAGTAACACACTATTCAGATGTGTGTAGACTATGAGCCATCGTGTTCAGGTGCAATTGGTGCCACATAGATAAGCGGTAGCCTATATTGATTTAGCCTATAACCAGTCATCATCAAAAGACGTGTTAGCGCTCATTATGTTAACACTGTTCGATAACATGTGCCTGCTGTTTGAACGTTAGTGGTTGTGGTGGTTGGTGAGCTGAATGAAACCTGCTGTTTGGCTCGGATTTTTGTTGCGCTGCAAAAGTCACAAGGGGGCGCCCTTCACCAGGTCTTTAGCGTCTCTCGCGTGGGGCGAAAAATGACTGTTGAGGGGCGAGGGAGAGAAAAAGGTTCACTTTTGAATTGTTTGTCCTGACGTCAGCTGGCACAGCTCGGGTCGGGTGGCTGCTGCTGCTGCTGCTGCTGCGTCTCTCGCGGAAACTCAATACATGCTCCGGCAGGATATCAGCAATCAATGCGCAACTTCGCTCCAGTCACTGTTTAGGATTTCAACCAACTGCCTACACGCAAGGAACTGGAACTAAAAGACGTTACCATGAATTCTGGAGCTTTTCTACTGATGTTATTTGTAAGGGTATACGCGGAAAATTTGGAAGGACCAACAGGTAAGGCAAATTTATTGTATTCACATCTAAAGTGAACGCACCAGAGAAATAGGCACGCAGTCTCGGGTGTAGGGACAGATACAGTTTCATTCAGCCCTAAGCGGATCTTGTCTCTGGTAGTTTTAGGTTGCTTACTCAATGTAAGGACATGTGTCGCCACTTGATATCAAGCGGACATATCTGTGCGTAAAGATGTAGCCTATCAACTTTCCAGTAACAAGTTAGCCTAAGTTGTACACTCAGAGCGAAACGCATTATGAATGTTTTTTGCTTTAAAGAACCGAGTAACCGGTCGTGGAAGTTGGTGTGTGAAGGAACATTGAGTGACAGTTGCGGTTTGTCTTAGGCTTCAGGTTGAAAGTGAGACAGACAGCCGTTGATAAAAGTCTGTCAAAAGGGTTGATTATGCCGTGTATAAGCACCAGTTTAGATGTGCCGAAAGAGCTTTTTGTGTTATTTTTCCATGTCTGCTTTCGAAAAAAAAAAAGTAATTGTGGGTCTGTTAGTACCAACACTAATGTGCTTGTTCAACTGAAATGCGTGAATGTAAGATTTCCTCTGTGTTGCATTCCTGCAGCAGATAGCCTATAGAAATAAAGATCACCATAGTCTTAAAGCACTCCGTAGGATATAGCTTCTTTAGTCAGGCTGTCAGGTTGGTCTAGTTCAGGGCAAAAAAACCCCAACAGATATTATGGTGTCTCATACTGTTATTTATTTACCAGAATTGGTTGACTTGATAAGCTCCCTAGTTGTTATTGTCGTCTAAATTGCAGGGCGTCTGCGTTGTAACTCTGTGTGCGTGTGTATCTGTGTGTTAGCCTACGTGTGTGGACAGAGAACGAGTGAGAGATTCGGCTCAAAATGAAAATCTGTGAGGAGAGAAAGTTTAAGGACAGCCGTGGTCATTCACATCCATCAATTCATTAATTCATTAATTTTAGTAGGCTACTCTATATTTAGTTATTATGCTTATTTGTTTTTCTGTTTTCTGAGTTTATCAATTCACAGTGTGTTGCTACATCGTCACTATGGCCAAATTGTATTAGCCTGATTTATAGTAGGCTACACCATATTATGGTGCATTCTAAATATTGGATTTTAATGTTATCTTGGAAAGCCATAGACTATCCATTGTAAAACTTGACTTCTACATCGAAAGCACTGGAAGTGTTCACATTGGCTGCATAGCCTATAGCCTATTTAGGCTCAAACTGACTACTTCTTCCTCTATTAGCCATGGGCACATACTTGACAATATCAGCGCTGAGAAACACGATTTGGTCGAAAAACAAAACCGATGGACATATTTTGTTGTCGCCTGTTTCTTGGAAATTTAATTATTCTACAGGGGCGGGTCAAAAAGCGATGTCCGTTGGAACGGGTTTGCCTGGCCGCGGGCCACTCTTTTGTTGCTGAGTGTATTTGGGAACTGTTGACC
>NC_055977.1:26963273-26970773 GCF_018492685.1 Alosa sapidissima
TTATGCAAACAAGCGCGTGGAGGGCTGTTTGCCCGCATATTTGCATGGTGTTTTCACTGCTTATTCAGATATGAAGACTTATTATGACAACACCCTACACTCATCAACTATCCTGGTTTCATCTTAGATGCCCAAAGAGGAGAGATACTGATGAAATTAGCATATCTAGACAACACTAGGTTACTTTGGATAAAATCACTTGCAAAATGATTAAATATTCATTTCTTGTTTGGATGTAAGTGTTGGTAAGGCTATAATGTGCCTGCATCTTGGATGTTGTGGTTATCCGCTGGTTGTTGTTGTGTCTGTTGACACCCTTTAATTTCCTGCTACTGATATTGCCTCCACCGCTTTAGACTGGAATCAAACACCCACGCACAGACACAGACACACACACACACACACACACACACACAGAAGCCAGCCGTACCAACCAACTCTGCTTACTGCTGCAGCTGCTGCGTCATTGTTGGACAGACTTTTTTATTTTCAGTTTTTCTTTTCTCTTTCCTTCTTTCTTCTCTTGGTGAGGGAGGAAGCGAGTGAGGGAGGGAGGGAGAGAGGGAGGGAGGGAGAGAGCGAGTGAGGGAGAGAGCGAGTGAGGGAGGGAGGGAGAGAGGGAGGGAGGGAGAGAGGGAGGGAGGTCTGATTAGTGTCCTCTGGGAGTCCCGATGGATGTTCTTTTTCATTACTCTCCCAGATTATCAGACGCCATTCGGCTTCACTCCCCCTTCAAGCCTGTTTGTTTCCTCCCCACGTCTGCTGCATCACCATATCCCTCTCTTTCCCTCTCTCTCTCTCTCTCTCTCTCTCTCTTTCACACTCTCTCCTGTCCTCTCTTCTTATTTGTTTTTTCGCTTTCTTATCTACTTTTCTTTTTGTCTTGCTCTCTCACTCACTCTCTCACACACACACACACACACACACACACACACACACATACTGCACACACACACACACACACACACACACACACACACACACACACACACACACACACACACACACACACACACACACACAGAAACATTTATGCCCAGACACTGTTGTTGCTGAACTGAGGCCCTGCTCGGTTTGTGTCAGATTAGTGGAAATTAAAAAGGATTGGAATTGATAGTATCGCAGTTATGCGTTATAGAATGATAAAGCAGAGACGGCTAGCAAGATAATTGCAAAGGTCGGAACGAGACGATGATGGAGAAGAGGGAAGTGAATAAAACAAAGAGAGAGAGAGAGAGAGAGAGAGAGAGAGAGAGAGAGAGAGAGAGAGAGAGAGAGAGAGAGAGAGAGAGAGAGAGAGAGAGAGAGAGAGAGAGAGAGAGGGGGGGGGGGGGGGGAGAGACAAGGGAGGAGGGGGGGGGGGGGGGGGGGGGGAGAGACAAGGGAGGAGGAGGAAGAGGACATCAGAAGAAATCATTCCTCAGAGCACAGACTGATCAGCTTTTGTTGATTCCTAAGGAGCAAGACAGACAGACAGACAGACAGACAGACAGACAGAGATGTCCCCACCTCACCCTGCGCAGCTTCTGCTGCTCCACACGATTCAGTCACTGCACATCACAGCACATGAATTGCATGTATTGATTCAGTCACTGCACATCACAGCACATGAATTGCAGGGGTTATGTATGTGTGTGTGTGTGTGTGTGTGTGTGTGTGTGTGTGTACAGTACGTGTTCTCTTGTCCTCTCCACCTGGATGACTAGAGGCTCTTGCTCTGAGTCTCCTACAGCTAAAGCTCTCAGAGCTGTGATCGCTAGCCAGCACCCTCAGCGTGCCTCTCCTCTCCTCCTTCTCTCCTCTTCTCTTCTCTCCTCTTCTCTCCTCTCCTCTCCCCTCCTTCCCCTCCTCTCCTCTCCTCTCCTGTCCTCTCCTCTTCTCTCCTCTTCTCTCCTCTCCTCTCCCCTCCTTCCCTCCTCTCCTCTCCTCTCCTGTCCTCTCCTCTTCTCTCCTCTCCTCTCCTCTCCTCTGAGGCCTGCTAGAGCTGCCACTGTTGGAGCTTTCATATCCCAACTGGCTGAACAAGATGCTAACAGTATCTAGTCCCTGTAAGCCTCCACATGCATAGCCCAACCCCCCTTACCTGGTCTCTAAAGCTGTGTGATACACTAGGCACGTGTGGGAGTCTGGAAAACGTGTGGGAGTGTGGAAAACTCCATATAACACAGCTCAGACGACGTCACACCAACATCACGTGACCCCTCTGATGAAGGCTACAGAGGCAAGGTAGCCGAAACTTGTCAGGTACACAAATTTTACCTTATTGGCTTGTACAGAGAAACAGTAAGAATTGGTGTTGTGATGTGTGTGCTCTTCCCTTTGGGGGTATTAGTGCATCTAATGCTACACTCTGGGTCTGTTTCACTTTCTGTGTGTGTGTGTGTGTGTGCGTGCACAAGACAGGGCACTGTATGTTCTTGCGTCTGGTTGAAGGCATAATTGATTTGGGGTATATTTTTATTTCATGTACGTGTGTGTGTGTGTGTGTGTGTGCAGGGGCGTGGGACTGGGGGTAAAACCACTACTGATTACTAGGACCCCAAGGGGAGGGAGGGCCCTTGAAAAGTCTGAAATATATTTGATTATATTAATTGTGGGGGCCCATCAGGACTGCCTATGCATAGGGCCCAGGATCTTGTGTGTGTTTGTGTGTGTGTGCGCTTTGGTTTCCGTGCGTTCAGTAACAGCCTGCTCAATGCAAATGACACAAATAATAAAAAATGCAGCTTGGGGCTGTGCTCTTTGGGCCCACCATATATGAATCTCATACTAAATTATTGGTGGCCGCTGGCAAGCGCGTGATTCGGTGAATACTTCATGGCGATTTCTGACTGGCTCACAGGGACGTTGCATTATTCAGTCGTAAAGTTTCATTCTTGTTTACTCCTTGGCACTCTTCATCTGAAGACATAAAACTGCATTTTTATCATGACTCATTACTCTCTGAGCGTCCGCTGGGCGCTAGGCTAACGCCTCTGCCGCCTCTCCTGCTGTCTGTGGGTACATCACACACACCGACACACACACACACACACACACACACACACACACACACACACACACACACACACACACACACACACACAGGCACAGAGGTCCCAGTCGTAACGGGCAAAGCCATCGCAATTAATACACAAGTGCATGTAGTCAGGGGATGATACTCACACACATATGCTCTCACACAGAAACTACAGACACAATCATTCTCACATCCATGCCTAGGTACATATACACACCACACAGACACACCCCCCCCCACACACACACACACACACACACACACACACCTCTTCAGAGAGATGACTGATGTTCTGATGACTGATGACTGATGTTCTGCGGATGCAGGCAGCATGCAGTGGCTATTTCCCACTTCTCTCGGCCCCCCTCCATTAGCAGCTGCCCAGATGGCACTCAGGTTGGCATTGCACTGGGCGCTGCGCTGCGCTGGGTGTCCACACACGGCAGGTGGGCACTGCAGTACCTGGGGCACCCGAGGGCCTTGGCTGTAGTGAGGGGCGGGTGGTGGTGGCGGTGCGGGATGACACAGGACTCTGACACAGGGTTTTCTTAGTGTGTGCAAACACACACACACACACACACACACACACACATAGACTTGTGCGCTCATGTTCATACTTACATAGACACACACACACACACACAAATTAGAATCTTCTTGTTGATCTACGCTACCTTTTCCCTCTGCACCCTCTATCTTATTTTTGCCATCACTCCTGCCGTCATTCTGAAAACTCTCTCTCTCTCTTAATCTTGCACCCCTCCTTCTCCCTCTCTCTCTCCCTCCTTCTTGATGTTGCCTTTGTGTTCTGTCCTCCCAGACGACTTCCTCCTCTCTCCCCTCTTGTCCGTGGGACTTGGATGACTTGGCATATTGTGTATCACTTTAAAAGGCCTGTGGCCCATGATCCTTTGCTGCAGCTCTCTCATGCCTGTCAGAGGTACTCTTAAGAGCCAGGAATGTCACGGGGGTGCCGGTAGGGCTGCGTCTGGTAGTGGGTTTTTTTGTTAAAGTCTCTTTGTGTGTGTGTGTGTGTGTGTGTGTGTGTGTGTGTGTGTGTGTGTGTGTGTGTGTGTGTGTGGAGAGAGCACTCTCAGTGAGCAGTGGAGTGCTAGATAACCCTTACCCCCCACCGAGGTAATTGCATTCCCGTAGTCACACCCCAAAACATGTCGCCCTCCACGACATATTGTGCCTCCATTGCCATTGTTTGGTTGGTCTATGTATTTGTTTGTTTGTTTCCTGTAGGAGGTAACACAGAGATAAGATCCATACCCAGAGTGGCAATTACATATTTGTTTGGCTGGCATGTGGACCACAGCCCAGAGCAAGGGTGTAATCTCCCAAGTACAAAATACACACTTGCATTCTGCCACTCTTGAATCATGGGAAAGGAGGGGACAAAAATCCCCCTGATTTGTTTTTTGTGGTGTTGGCGAGCCACCCGGGTAGCTGCTTTATGGGATGTGACTTGCAGTTTCCTCTCTGGCTCTCACTCGGTCTTTCCCACAAAAAAACACTGGGACAGAATTACATCTCTGCTCCCAGGAACTGATGTATGGCCACTGTAGGGGCTACTTACTCATGGGTTTGGAGGAGGACATCCAGGAGACCCATAAAATGCTTAAAATGTAATAAAATGTGGAGCTTTGTTGTTCTACTTGACCGCTTCCACAGGAATAACCTCAATTACAATTACAAAGTTTTCATACCTGAAAAAAAGCCCTTTTCTTCTTCTAGTTTCTTTGACATATGAGTTCCTCTAATGCAGGGGTGGGCAAACTGCGGCCCGCGGGCCGGAGCACTTTCATCCGGCCCGCCGAGCATTTAATTTGGTTATCAGGCTGCTCACTATTTGTTTTTCTGCGATAGAGACGACGTTGGTTAGCTTTATTGCAAACGGCTTTTCACTCTCCTTAGAGAACGTTTACAATGTCAAAGTCAAAACATCATGTTAAATAGAGATGATAGATAGGCCTACTCTTAGTTACCTCCTTTGCAGCAGATCTAACGTAAACGTTATGTGATCCATTTAATTGGGAACGCGTCTGCAGTCACAAGAGGGAGAGAGAGCAGCAGGTTCCAGCTGGCTTGTCATTGTTGATAATTGATATCTCCTTATAAGAAACTTTAAAAAGGAAATCATGAAGGCAACAGTAGTTCCCACTACTGGCCATTTAAAAACTGTGAGAGGGCACAGCCATAGGTACAGCACTAGCCATAGCAGAGCAGTCAGAAGACCATTGAGAAAGAAACGTGAATTAAATGTCTGTCCTAAAGCGACAGTGCACAATTTATACATTTGTTAAACAGCATCAAATTAGCAGTATTTTTGAAGCAATTAATATTTTAAAACAAATACTTTTCATACTAAATTATAGGCTATAAAAAATGTCTTTTTATGTGTGTGTTGTGGAGAGGGGGTTGTTGTGCGGCCCGCCGGACAATTTTCAAAACCCAATGTGGCGCTTGAGCCAAAAAGTTTGCCCACCCCTGCTCTAATAGCACTCAGCAATGTTTTTTTAACGATCTCTTCTTTATTATCTGTTAATGAGTAAGAAATTCACTCGCAAAATTACTTCAGGGACTAGCAAGCCCAGAATGTGTGTGTTTTTGCCCCTGTGATATATCAACATCAATCAACACATGTTGATTGCAGCTGGAATTGGTTTGTTGTGGCAAACTGTTTGTTGTTTGTGGGAATAAAAAAAAGCAATGAAGAAAAAAGCAAAAGGAAGAAACGAGCAGGCGGAGTCTTGAGAGATGAGCCATGTTGTTGGGGCGATTGAGTTTGTTTGCAAGCCTGTGCAGTGCGGTTGGGCAATGTGCTTCATGTACGATAAACAAAAGCTCATTTGCAGTCGCCTCAGTTGCCATTTGAAAACATCTGCAGACGAGGCTGTTCCACCAACACCACCACTCTTTTGGGGTGGCCTTGGGGATGGCAATTCTAGACCATTTGTGCTCTTGCAAATCGGTCCCTAAGTACACACACTACCCCCTCAGAATAGGTATCGCATTGGCATTAAAATGCAGAGCTATTAAAATATGCAAATGACCCACTTCACATTTGTACATTAAGCCGCTGAAGGTACTTGAGTTGTCACCTTTTGGAATAGAATATAGAAGTTATTTCCTACCCATACATTTGATACTTGGTCATTCACAAGTACCCTGTGTTATCTACTCTGATTGAAAAAAAGGAGTTATGAAATCAGTTAAGCTAGTTTACCTCCACAGAGCCATTTTCCACATCAATGGCGCTAAACAGACACAAGGTATTGTTATTGATTGAATGAGGGGGTGGGGGGAAAATTAACACATTTATCAAAGAAGTTTAATCTCCAGTCACACTCAATAGCGGCAAATATCCATTGAGCTGGCTGAGAAAATGTTGCATTAACATCCGTGTGCCGCCTGACCGTGACAGGAGGACCAATACGGATGCTTGTTTATGTCTGAGGCGGAGCTGGCGTTCTGGTTATTGGCCGTGGTGACAGGTGGCCGTCGACTCGGCAGTTATCGGGCCGCTGATAGTGTGAAGAGGAGAGAGAGAGAGAGAGCGAGGGAAAGAGCGAGGAAGAGGGAGAGAGAGAGAGAGAGGGAGAGGGAGAGAGAGACGGAGCTTGTCATTTCACTTCCCCACGCTCGGGGCGAAATCCCTGGGCAGGGGAGCGGGAGCATCGACTTGAGTGGCTAATGCAATCAGAGGTGTGTGTGTGTGTGTGTGTGTGTGTGTGTGTGTGTGTGTGTGTGTGTGTGTGCGTGTGTGTGTGCATATGGCTGAGATGAGGCGATTGTGTTTGACTTGTCAAAGGGAGGCAGGGGAGGTGTGTGAGCTGCGTCGCGCACCGCAGCAACAGCCGGTATGTCAATCTGTGCTTTGAGCTTCCTCCTCCTCCTCCAGAGCTGGGAGCGAAGGAAATCGAGAAGAAGAAGAGAGTGAGAGAAAGAAAGAGAGAGAGAGAGAATATAGACAACAATCTGCAACAAAAAAACTAAGAGAGTGAGATATTCGGAGAGAAAAGAGTAAAAGGATTAAAGAAAAGAAAGCAAGGGAGTGAGCGTGAGGGAGTGAGAGAGGGAGAGAAAGAGAGAGAGAGAGAGGGAGAGGGAGAGGGAGGGGGGCAGGAAGAGTGTGAGCATAAAGGGGCGAGTGTTCCTTAGGGGGGCATGAATCAAAACCCCACTCCCCTCATCAGCTGAGCCAGGGGGGGGTAGGCATCTTTGATTAGATTAAATTAGACATGGATTTCTTAGGCTTCTCTCAGCGGTGGGTCTGATCAATGGCCACCTTCCTGGGAACACAGCAGAGGTGTGTGTGTGTGTGTGTCTGTGTGTCTGTGTGCACATGCATTTCTATATTTTTTTTCTGAAATCAGACGCACAAGCTGTTTCAGGCAGATTTTTGTGAGATTTGATTCCATTCTGCCAGGTGTGTGTGTGTGTGTGTGTGTGCGCGTGTGCGCGCTTGTTAGAGA
>NC_055977.1:26988273-26998273 GCF_018492685.1 Alosa sapidissima
CTCTCTCAAAAGCACGCCAGAGGACAATGGCGTGGCAGCAGCCATCAATAGGCGAGTAGCATTGTTCTGCTTCCGCTCCACCCCAGCGCTGTGACCTGGCTCTCATGCTCTTCAGAGTCCCGCTCCACTGATATGGTAATGCATCTGTCTCCTGTAGCCTGTAATTAGGAGGACGATGATGACCCGTCTCCGCCAGGGCTCCGGTCAGACTATTATCGGGGAGAGTCCGCAGGAGTCAGTGTATGCGTGTGTGTGTGTGTGTGTGTGTGTGTGTGTGTGTGTGTGTGTGTGTGTGTGTGTGTGTGTGTGTGTGTGTGTGCGTGTAAGATTGGGACGGCAAGTCAGCGACTCTCAGCCGCCCAGCCGAGTCGATGCTGAGTCAATCTGCCAAGGTCACCGACCTTGAACTAATTTCCGGTGTCCTGGAAAACAGGTTGACGCACGGGCACAATTAACAAGGGGGATGCTGAGGGGTTTGTTTCCATGGAAACCCGACAGGGATTTGGCAGGGAGACGGGTGGTGTTTTTATTTTTTAGAGTGCTCTCATCCTCTCATAGTCAATTTCCTGTCAGTGTATCTTTAGTATGATCCTCAAAGTCATCTCTGTGTGTGTGTGTGTATGTGTGTGTTTTTGTGGGTAGAGGTGGGGGGCTTGATGATGATGATTTCCGTGACATGGCTAAATTAATAGCCATAATTGGTCTCTGACCAACAACAACAACCAGTATTATGTTGCTTTTATTTAAGCATGGACACGCACACACACACACACACACACACACACACACACACACACACACACACACACACACACACACACACACACATATATATATATACATATATTATATAAATATATGTGAGTGTGTGTTTGTGTCTATGACTCCAGACCTGCTTAAACTTCATTAGTCCAGGTCCTCCTTCCTCTGCTCCATCCTCCCTCCAGATAATTGGCAGGCACAGATGCTCATTTCTTGGGAAGTTTCGCCTAATCACCCCAAGTGGACATTTTAGTTGGTCATTATGGAGGCCAGGATCGTCCCAGAGACATCCTCCTGTCAAAGTGTCTGTTTTGGTCGTGGCTATGATGCAAGGCCAGGTTGCTTCACTATCTAAAACTATCTCTCCAAAAAACTATATGTATCACTTCAAACAGCTGTCAGAATCCCCGGGAGGCATTTTTCCTGTGGTATAACATGAACCTGGGTTTCGGAGCTCCGTGTTTGTTTCTTTTTGCTCGATTTTCTGATAGGTTCGCTAATGGGAAAAGGCTCGTCTCAGATAAGCCTGTCTCTTTTCTTTTTTTGGCGCAGGGACATCAGATACGAGATGAGATGACACACACAGCTCGGGTTCCACCGTGGCATAGGTTATTACAGCGAGCAGTGACAGCACTGCAATGAAATTACTAAAAAAAAAGATTGTTTTTTTAACAACTTGAGAACAACTTTTTTGAAATAAATAAATAAAAAAAAACTAACTGCTTTGTCCTCCTGGACATATGAGTCTATTTCTGACTAAATTTCCATAACCTCCTGTTGTGAACATCTTGCCGTCACTGTAATTGATATATAGGCGGCTGTGCTGTACTGTGCGCCAGCATTTGCATATGGTCCGACTAATGAATGACGTGATAATGAAAAGGCAGACCTCCATGTGTGTGGAGAGTCTCAACTTGACGGACGGGCAGACATTTGAATAATGCGCAATAGGCACTATGCAATGCTAAGCAAGGCAAGTAGTCATACTCTGAGAGAGAAAGAGAGAGAGAGAGAGAGAGAGAGAGAGAGAGAGAGAGAGAGAGAGAAAGAGAGAGAGGGGGGGAGAGAGGGAAAGAAAGGGAGAGAGAAACAAAGACAGAGAGGGAGAAAGAAAGAGAGAGGGGGGAGAGAGAACCAGAGAGCGAGAGAGAGAGGGAAAAGGGGGACAAAGGGGGACAAAGGGGGAGAGAGAGAGGGAGATAACAGACACAATGCAAAGCAAAGTGAGTCATATGCCATTGCTTGTACAGAGAGGCAGATAGAGTGAGATGACAGACACACCTTGACTCCCCCATTACACGTTTTGACCTCCATACCTCCCACGTTGTCAGATGAATCGTGGCTCCCTCCTGTCCGATCACTCCTGGATGCTCATTAGTAATCTCGCCTGGCAGACATTTCGCCGGCGTTTACTATGCACGCATAACTATGCACCCTGCGTTTCCCTGTTTGTTCCTGTAATGGCTGTGTCATTATGTATTTATGATTTAACTGTGGAGGGAGGTCGCGAGCGTGGGGCGGGTGAAGCGTCGATACATACATCCTGCTCTACAGATGTATGTCTATATGCAGCAGGTTTGAAATAAGGATTTGTCAAAAGTCAATTCAAAGCTTTACACAAGCTGTGTAAATTAGGTGTAGCAACATGAATATCAATGCGAGATCGAGTTCTACTTTAAAGTGTTCATAATGGGCAGTGGGCCTGTGTTAAAGAATACAAATGAATACGTATGGAGATTCTAGCTTAATAGTGCATAAATCTTTAACAATGAATATGATTATAAATCAATAAATAAATCAATAAATAAATAGCTAAACCTGAATAATTCAATGCTGGTTTGTTTATCACCAAGGTACTCTGTATCCGTCAGAGGGATGCTAGCGCAGACATACACCCCCACACACACACCAGTGCTCCATCAATAAATTCTGAGTCTTCCACGGCAATCAACAATTGATTGCTGCATGCGACTGTCTGCGCCCTAAATTGCGGCCTCTCATTCCGCCCCTTATCGCAATAAGAATAAATCCTCTGATTAATGTAATTGCCTTTGTGAGTGTCAGCCAGGCCTGTGGAATATTCTCTGCGAGGTTCAGTCGGCTTCGCCCTACCCTTCTCAGCATGGCAGTTAATTAGCACTTTCCAAAACCTTCTGTGGCGTCGCTCCGTCAATACTACTTATAATGAGCGAAGGCTCATTTCTCTCATGGCAGCGTGAGTCTGCGGAAAAAGAAGCCCATGATGACTGGGCAAATTGTTCTTTTTAAGATCTTACTTGCAGGGCCAAGTAGCGTTTAGTTCAGCACCCTATAAGAGCAGCAGACAAGGTGAAAAGGCTGAAGATTAGTCACAGGGTTCTTCATTAAGTCTGAGCAGTCAGGACTTGTTGCCTTATTTTAAAGTTAAAGTTAGACCGTCACTTCGGTTGAGTGTGTGCTCAAACCGCCCTGGGAATGAGCCTGGCACGAGTCTTGCGAGGCGTTGCAGTCTGGTGAAAGATTACTTCCGCAGAGACCCAGATGAAGTGATTGTGGACAAGAGCGAGAAAACACACACACACACACACACACACACACACACACACACACACACACATACACATACACACACACACACACACACACTCATATGCATTTTCTTCTCACAATCAAAATGCACTTAAAGCAAATCAAATAGGATAGCAGGAAATTACTTTTAAACCCCTTTATTGAATCATTATGTGGACCCAGGACACCTTTCAAAAAGCAGGAACTTCAGACAGACACTGCTAGCACCCTGGAGGGGATTTGATGTAAGGTGTGTAATATAGACACAGATGAGAGATCCTGTGGTGTCACACCTGAAGTAACATCGGTAACACAAGCAGGTGGAGACGCGACATGGTGCCACTGCTGTGACTGATGCAAAACATGCTACTCAAGCTCATTACACCCCTCATGTCGACATCTCAACATAATCCCACTACATTCACTGTATGATGCAAAGATGCAGACCATATGTAAGTCACTTAACAGGCTTATTCTCTGTGATGTCCATCTAGAATAGGCTTATGCCTGTGAGTGCTTGTGAAAAAGCAGCGTTCTTCCAGAATTGCTGTCATCATTGACATCCATGCATCCATGCTGCAGAAGCGTCTCAATTCTGTCATTTTCCTTTCTTCTTCTTCTTTCTTTCTTTCTTTCTTTCTTTCTTTCTTTCTTTCTTTCTCTTTCTTCTGTGCTATTTTGCTGTTTCTCTTTCTTTCCTGCAGTCTCCTTTTTCCCCTTCCTCTTTCTCTCCCTCTGTCTCTCTCTCTCATTCCCCTTCATGCTCCATTGAGTGTGAGGGTTTTGTGTGAGAGAGGCCATTTTCCCTGTGAAGTTGAAGCGAGTGTATTCAGACTGACATGACATGAGAGTCTTAGCACTGTCTGGGTTGTCTGGGGCGTCTGGTCACTGCTGCTTGCGGTCCTGCCCGGTACCTGTGGCCCTTACCAGACCGGAATCTGCTGGCTCTGAGCGACGCCGGGACCAGAACTGTTCTGGGCTGTTTTGGGCTCAGGCTCTTTCTGTCTCGTCATCATGACCGTGTCTGGCTTACTCTTGCTCTCTCTCTTTCTCTCTATCTCTCTCCCTCTCTTATTCTTGCTCTCTTTCTTTCTCTCTATCTCTCTCCCTCTCTTACTCTCTATCTCTCTTTTGTTGTCCTCTATTCTAACCTGTGCATTATGCTCTTTTGGTTTTCTCATAATAATGTTTGTCATGTTCCACTCTACCTGTTGTGTTCCACCCCCCTACCCCCTCTCTTTGTCTGTCTGTCTGTCTATCTCTCTCTCTCTCTCTTTGTCTGTATGCCTGTCTATCTATCTCTCTCTCTGTTTGTCTGTCTGTCTGTGTTTTTCTCTCAGCATGTCTGTCCCCCCCCCCTCTCCATTCCTCTCCTTTCCTCTCCCCCTTCTCTTCTCCTCCCTCATCCTCTTCATCACGTGTTCTCGTCTCCAGTAGTTTGTAGCAGTGCTGAAGCAGTTTGTAGCAGTGCTGAAGCTTTGGCTCCAGCTTTCTCAAGGACCCAGACTGAGGAGAGGAGAGAAGAGGAGGAGAGGAGAACAGAGGAGAGGAGAGGAGAGGAGAGGAGGAGAGAGGAGAGGAGATAGGAGATGAGGAGGAGAGGAGAACAGGAGAGGAGGAGAGGAGAGCAGAAAGGAGAGGAGATAAGAGAAGAGGGGGAGATGAGGAGAGAGGTGAGGAGGAGAGAGGAGATGAGATAAGAGAAGAGGGGAAGATGAGGAGAGAGGAGAGGAGTAGAGGAGGGGAGGGGAGATGTTGAGAGAGGAGGAGGCAGGAGCCAGGATAAGGGGGGTGTTTGGGGTGATGGAGGAATGTGGGAAAAATGTCAGCGCATTGAAAGTAAACTCTCTCTGCCTTAATCGCCTTTCAGGTGCGATCAAGGAAATGTCACGAGTCTTGGGCCTTCTCTCCACAACACCCCCCTCCATTTCCCATTTCCACCCCCTCCTCCTCCTCCTCCCCCCCTCCTCTTCAAAATGGAGAACACATTCCCCTTTACCTGACAGAAATTTATTCAACATGTGTCCCCGGTGTTTCGCGGAGGAAGTGTTGACAGAGCAAATGGTGGTCCTGTGCTCTCTTTGCTCAGGGCGGTGTGTTTGTTTTCTGGCACTCTCTCTCCACCAGCCCTTCTGAACCCCCCCCACCCCCCACCCCCCACCCACACACACACACACACACACAACCCCCCCTGGACAGAACCTGCCCGCAGCGGCGGTCCTTTCAAAGCCATTGTTTTACTTTTTTTTACAATGTTCCTATTTCCCCTATTTCCCTATAGCTAAAAAAACTAAACTCCCTCCCTGCTGTTTCAAGCTGCGGTCAAATGTGATATCTCTTTCCTTTATTCTTTCTTTCCGCCGATAGGAGAAATGGCTAAACGAACGCAGCGGGATCGTTGTTATCCCCTTTCCTTTCGAGTCGCTAATCAATCTCTCCTCCTTTTTGTGGCGAGCAAGAGAGAGAAAGACAGAGAGAGAAAGGGAGAGAGAGAGAGAGAGAGAGAGAGAGAGAGAGAGGGAGGGAGGGAGGGAGGGAGGGAGAGAGGGAGGGAGGGAGGGCGCAACATCACTTTGTTCTCTCCACACTTCTGATTCATGGCTGCTTAGCAGACTAATTAAGCTGCTGGGACTCTGGACTTTGGACTCTGGTCTCGGACTCTCTCTGAGCTCGGCCATGCAGGCCGGACTCACTGTGGCCGCTGCCAAAGTTTCTCAGCACCAGAAGTGCTTCCAGGAAGGACTGTGGGGAGAGTGACGGTCATGGCAGTCGAAGCACAGCCGCTGGGAAACCTGCCATCCATGACTGTTGTTCTGGAGTGTGTGTGTGTGTGTGTGTGTGTGTGTGTGTGTGTGTGTGTGTGTGTGTGTGAATGAGGAGGATGGAGGATGTGGAGGATGGAGCCAGCTTCCAGAGTCCAGTGCTAACAATACCAGGATCTTAGGTAGGGTGAAGGTTAGGGCTAGAGAAAACAGAGTGGGGCGCACTCCCATAAGACACCGTGGAAAAAGACGGCAGCCCTTTTCCATGCCAGTCCGGGTTATGGAGACAGTTTTGGAACTGAAAACTGCCAATCAGTCAGTAGCCAATGAGTTACTAAATGAAGCCCTCCAGCATTGGAAATGCACCCCACACTCCTGCAATACAGCCATTCAGCACAGGAACTGTTGATCCTACAGCGGTGACTTCACTCTCTCTATGGCTCTGGGTCAATTGGCAGATTGTAGTAATTTGTGTCTGCATTTTCAATGGAATGTTAAGGTAATTTGTGAATTAAAAAGCCTACTCAATTGGAATAGTATTAGATATTTTACCTAAGATTTAATTTTTTGGATTTCCAGATTGCATGCTGATGTGAATTATGGCAAAGAAAAAACATTAAAGCAGAGGTTGAAAGGTGCTATTTTCATATCAGCATTTATATCTGTATCACAAAAAATACCATGAAATATTGTGATATAGTTTAATCAGTATTGCCCATCCCTAATCTTACCCAAGGAGAACACATACTGATGAATCTGTATATCTCTACAATATTGCAAGTCACTTTTGATGAAAAAATCTTCAAAATGACTACATCTAAATGTAAATTGAAACTGAGAGAATGCCATCAACAAGAGAGAGAGAGAGAGAGAGAGAGAGAGAGAGAGAGGAGAAAGAGGATTTGAAGCGAGGCAGAATTACTAATTTGAAAGAAAATGAGTTAAAAGATAGGTAGCAAGGGGATATTTCTGAGAGTTATAGTCAGATAGAGAGAGAGATAGGGAAAGAGAGAAAGGGAGAAATTGAGAACAAGAGGAGGGCAAGCAGATGAAGAAACACCCACTCACTCTTTCTCTGCTGTTAATTCGCCTTCAGGAGGCCCTGGTTGGAGATGATGATGGCTCGACCTCTGGCTGCATCTCCCTCTGTGAATGTTACAGTGTTCACACGAGGGCTGGCTACAGCAATATTACATTTTCACTTTGCAGTCGGCTGGCCCTGTGTTCTCTACCTCCCCGATGATATGTGGAGTATGGAGACTGATGATGATGATGATGTGATGATGATTAATTAAGGATGAAATGTAATCTTAAGGAATCATAGTGTCAGGTAACTTCACTCTAGGTTCGTGGGTTGTGTTCTTTAGCTCTCAATGACAGCATTTTAAGACCACTCAAAGCCATTTAAGTAGTTAATGCTCCGGGCCAGCATGGTGGTTAACCAGATGCAGTTGATCAGTGATAGTTTGGTGGCTGTTAGCTGGTTAGCTTGCTAGTTTTAGGCAACAAAGCTCCACAATACCTCTTAGCAATACATAACATGTGGCTGTTGGCTGGTTAGCGTGCTAGTTTCAGGCATGAAAAGCTCCATGATACCTTTTTAGCTTCCTCCACAGACTTTGAATCGTGATTGTGTGTGTGTGACGTCCAGATGAGCTGTTCATCTTCATCTACCACCGCTAGAGCCGGTCGTTTGAGTTGGGTCAGGTCGGCCTGCCAGCTTGTGGGCTGGAGCCAGAACATTGACCCGTGGAGGAGTTGGCCACCCACCCAACATGTGTCACACTCACTGTGCTTCTGCTAAGAGGGAGTGAGAGAGAGAGAGGGAGAGAGAGAGAGAGAGACAGAGAGAGCAAGCAAGGGAGAGATGGAGGATGGAATGTGAATGACTGATTACTCCAGAAACACCCACCCACAAGTGCTCTGTTTACCGCGCAATGTAGAAAAGTACCAAAGAAGAAACCTTTTTTGATTCTTTTCACAGGATGGAGACAAAAAAAACTTCCTAAAAGAAGTTACTTTCAAAAGTACTACAGTTTGACCAATTAGATTTGCACTGATCCTCTCAAATCAGAAATGCACAGCAAACGTCTTTCATTTCATTTCAAAGGATGAAGAAAACAAACTTTTTGGCAGAAGCTACAGATTCAAAAGTACTACAGCTTGACCAATTAGACGTGCGCTGATTCTCTGAAATCAGAATTGCAAAATCTCCCGACTTATCTTTGACACACAATTGGCCGACGATTCCACATGCTGCTATTGGCTGGCTCATCTCATCTCACCTCATTAGTGGGATTGTGGGAAGGTTTGAGGCGCCCGACTGTTCGAGGCAACCGCGCCGCCTCCCCTGCTCCTGTTCCGACGGGAGAATAAGCGGGATTTATTGGCAAAATTGGCGGATCATTAATTGGAGGTTCGGGGAGGGGCTGCGTAATCCACCTGTCCCCAACCTCCCGACACCCACAGTAGAATCAGAACCAGAACTGGGCACTTCAAAGCACAATACCAGCACCATCAGCAGCAGCCAGGGAGGGGAGAAGGTTCATCTGCTGTAGCTGTACTCTCTCTGGTTCTGTCCTCTGCTATTTCTGCCATCTTCTATCTTTCTCTCTCTCTCTTTGACTCTCCCTTTATCTGTCTTTCTCACAGGCTCTCTATCACTCTCTCTCTCTGTCTTAGTTTATAACTTTATCTTTCTCCATATAAATATATATCTTCTTCCTCTCTCCCCTCTCTTCTCTTTATATCTTAGTCTCTCTCTTTCTCTCTCTCTCTCTCTCTCTCTTCTCTCTCTCTCTCTCTCTCTCTCTCTCCTTTCATGCCATTCCCTTTCTCAAGCAGCACATGGCCGGGGTGTGTGATAGATAAAGCAATTAAAAGTTCCCCTCTGTGTGGTTATACATCAAACCCGTGGCCTTGGCTCCTCGACGCCCGGGAGAGACGGGGCGCTCTCCGTCACTCACGCAGCTTCAGAGGCTCGCCGGTCTCGTCAGCCTTTTTTTTTTTTTTACGATGTCGATGCCACCGCACGTCAGCGAAATGGCCCCCATTTGTGCAAACTGACACAGCCGCCCTCCCCCCTCCCACCCACCTCTAGCTCTCAGTGTAGACATGTAGCCCAGGGGGGGAGAGAGGGGATGAGGACGTGTTCAGGTGTATTTCACTGTGTGTCTGTGAAATGTATCCTGTTTTCAGGGGTGCATCACGCTTTTTAAAAGTGTGTGTGTGTGTGTGTGTGTGTGGGGGGGGGGGGGGGGTCTGGTATAGGGAAGTGGAATAATCCCGAATTATAAATAACTCCCTGCATTTCTCCATTTTCATGACAAACGTGGGGGTGTTATAACAGCCCTAAGTCCCCCGCTTTCAACACCCAAGGTGTAGCCCTTTAGCTTCTTACCCTTCTTACCCTATTTCTCTCCCTCTCTTCTTCCCCCTCGCTCCCCTCACCCCTCTCTCTAAACCCTCATTTCCCTCTCTCCATCTCTCTCTCTCTCTCTCTCTCTCACTCTCTCGCTCCCTTCCCCACCCCTGTGCCAGAGGGTTGAGTTCTCCTTTCTTTGTGCACCTGTGGCCTGTGTTGGTACGGGGCAGATTAGCGTTAGACGCGGGGGGATTAAAAAGACTGAATATCCATCAAAGGGCTCTAATTAGGCTTTTAAATTTGAAGACATGAGTAACCCCTCTTTGCTATGCATTTTTAATGTGTTTGCCCTCGCTTTAAAAAAAAGAGAGAAAGAGGGAGAGAGAGAGAGAGAGAGAGAAAGAAACTAGAGGGGGGATGTGTTGAGTAAGGAACTAAGTCAAAAAGTAGCTGGTTCTAGAGCCAGTTTTGGGCCTGAAGGGGCAGGAAAAAGTCAGAGGTGTGTTCAAAATCGGCGAACCTTCAAGGAGATTGTGATTTCTTTGATCTTTTAAATGTGAATGTT
>NC_055977.1:27010773-27048273 GCF_018492685.1 Alosa sapidissima
GGTGACAATGGCCATTAAATGATTGATGGTGCCAGCGGTCAAGGCTCCCCAGCTCAGGCTTTAGTGCAACGGCAACGACCAACGGGCATGGCATGGCATGAACGTTCAACGGGCACGAGGACACGAGCCCTCGCACGTGGATTGGTTTTTGTTTTGTTTTCTTTTGATTTTCAAACCTGCTGGGTCTGCCCATTGGCTGTGTCCGCGAGAGGGCTTAACCAATGAGGGGCCCACGTTGGCTTTATTTGAAAGGTGCAGCGCGGCGTGTGTGTGGCTTTGCGGACGGTTGCCGGGGGTCTCGTGGGGCCTTTTCTCTTCTTTCAAAGGCTTCCATCCTTGTGGCCCCCAACGCCCCTCCCACACCCACCCACCCCTCCCACCTCCAGCACTATCAATGGGACATTTAAATGTTAAATCAGCCTGCATTCTGCCACCTAACCGTCAGCTGGGCCACGCCGGCATATACACACACACACACACACACAGGCCCATTGTGGAGTGTGTGTACTGCCTCCCCCATTGGGTAAGTACCAGTGTGCCCTCTGGTGCTAGAATAGTGCCCTGCTGGAACTGTTTTATTTTCTCTTGGTCCCACAACTTTAACAGTGTCCGGTAAAGCTCTCTGAAGGTCAGAGAAAAAAATATATTAATTAAAAATTCAAATGTTAAGCTATACACAGCCAGAGGGTACAAACATCATGAAACAATGCAGAAGAAGAACCCTATGATTTCATTACCCAAACAAAACCGGAAAAGAAAGGACATTTGCACACCTATGGACAGTGTGTTGGAGAAGACCGGAGATAGACAATCATGGAACTAGAATGACTGCACACTGTCTGTTTCACTTGCACAACTGTCTGTTTCGTTCGCGCACTGTAGTAGATGCTTTTGCGCCCATTTGAGGTGTATTTTCGTGCGCACACAAAAATGCTGTGGTATGTGTAAAACTACAAACTGCCTGAATGGCAATGTGCCATTGAAAGCACATGTCTGTTTTGCGGTGAAAGCAAGTGTAATCAAATTGTGGTTAAATGTGTCAGTAAGAGAAGCGATCAAAGGCAACAGAATCAGTATTCAGAGCACCAGTTTTGCTTCTTTGTACTATGTCAGAAGCAACCTTAACTTTCGTTGGGATTTCTAATGTCTTTCTAACTTTCACTGTCTTTCTAACTTTCACTGTCAACATCCACTTTAACTTTCCTAAATGCTAGATTTGGCTATTAAAGCCTACGTGCATAAGTAGTTTGAGTATTTTCTGAAGTGGAGTGCAATTCTGCTCTGCATTATCTCTTAGCTTGTTGACATCTTAGCCATGGCTGTGTTCGCAACTGTACATAAATCTAGCCCTGTCTGTTTGGTTTAAAAGTGCCATGTGTAAGAATTGAGGTAAAAATATCCAAAAAAAAATGAGCTACACGCATCAAAAGAATGAGAAGAAATAAGGGCGATGATGTCATTAAAAAAATGACATGGTATAGTGCTGCAGAGATATCAACTTGAATTAGCATGCTAAATTACTAGACACAGCCCAACAGGTGTATACTCTTTGGTTCAAGTACGCCCAGAAGCCGTGCGAGTTATTCCTGTATTGCAGTTTGGCTGGCGGTTATGTTGCCCGCATACCGCCTCCAATGGCCGAAACTGGTATTATGACACCTGTCGGGCTGTGGCTAGTAATTTAGCATGCTAATTCAGGTTGATATCTCTGCAGCACTATACCATGTCATTTTTTTAATGACATTATTTATATAAATATCCATTTTTTGGATATTTTTACCTCAATTCTTACATATGGCACCTTTAAAAGTGGGTTTGGAAGTGTGAGAGTCTTTCTAGCTCTCCATAGTCAGTTGTCCATAATCAGTTTTTCCATATTCAGTTCCCATAGAGAGTTTTCTCTAGTCAGTTCTCCATTGTCAGTTCTCCATAGTCAGTGTGAGCAGTGGTAATGGTAAGGGGAATCTTTTTGGCATTTGCTGTCATCCTTCTCTCCTCTCTTTCTCCCCCCTCCTCTCTCCCCCCTGTTCTCTGATCTGCTTGCGTCTTGCACACCAGAGTGTCTCTGAGTGATGTCACGGAGGTGCCTCCACCTGAAGCGGACACTGAACACATGGCAGCGATGTCCCTAAGCTAGTGCTCACTCATTCACTCGCTCTTTTTTTCTCTCTCTCTGCTATCATTTCACTCTGTCTTTCTTTCTCGCTTCCTTCCCTCCTCTCTTCCTCTTTCTCTCAAGCCCTCCTGCCTCTTTTTAATTCCTTTCTCTCTTTCTATTTCCTCCCCTCCCTTTTTTTCTCTCTTTCCTCCTTTCTTTCTCTCTCTCCCTCTCCCTCGCTCGTGCCTCTGGCTGGAGAGGCGGTAGCCACTGATAGGGGACTTAAAAACCCACCTGGGCGCCCCTCCAACATGGCCGACGCCATGGCACCACACCTGGGCCATCTCTTCCCTGCAGTTTCCTGTTTTCCCCTCTCTGTCTTTGCCAACCGCAGATTGGCAACGGCTCCGTCCGCAGATAAGCAAGAGGCATGGAAAATAAATCCACGGAGCCCATCCTGTGTCCTTTTATTTTTCTATCTCTTCCTCGCGGCCATTACCTTGCCTCCATACTTTAGCCTGATCTGTTATCAGTGGAGGTTGCGTGGTGCCAGGAAATAGGCCTATTAGTGTGTGTGTGTGTGTGTGTGTTTGTGTGTGTGTGTGTGTGTGTGTGTGTGTGTGTGTGTGTGTGTGTGTGTGTGTGTGTGTGTGTGGGCTGAGGTGGGCGTCCATACAGAAGGAAGGCCATGGGCTCAGAGGACAAAAGTGAAGCACAGTGATGCAGGTTACTGATTAGATTTTTTGCGCTAAGTGGATGCCAGCGAGCATTGTTGATGCTTCTGGAACACTCTGTACCTCTATATGAGGAGGATGATGATGAGGAGGAGGAGGAGGTGGCAGACAGGCAGGCTTGCCTCTCGCTCTTCACACTAGATGGGCTTTTTTGGCCTCAGATGTATTTTCTTATTGATTCTAGTCCTGTGTTATTTATTTCTGTGAGAGTGAAAGGACTGTGGTTACAGCTTTTCTGTCTGTGTGACAAGGGATGGATACATTTTTTTGAGTTTCTCGCTGCATGTGTGTGTGTGTCTGTGTGTGTGTGTGTCTGTGTGTGTGTGTGTGTGCGTGTGTGTGTGTGTGTCAGCCTGGTTGCGGTTGCTTACATAGAGTGTGTGCAGGTTTGTTTTAGAGCAGGTCTATGTACACAGTATGTTTGTTTTGGTATGGATGGACGGCAGCATTCATGTAGCTTATGAATAATTTAGTACACCAGCAATATCTATATCTGATTCTTGGATTAACATTATTAAAAAACGGTGCAGCAAGCATGACAGTGTGGACCTGCAGTGTACATAATTGAGAATCTGATTCTCCTGATAGTAGTATTGTATTTCTCCTATTCTTCTGTGCAGAAGCAGACTAGTGGTGTGTGTGTGTGTGTGTGTGTGTGTGTGTGTGTGTGTGTTTTGAGTGTGTATGTTTACCCACCCTTCAGCTGTGTATTTGTATGTGTGGGGTGTGTGTGTAGTGTGTGTGTGCTTCATTTGGTTCTTCAGCTGTGTACTTGTCTTTGTATGTGTGGGGTGTGTGTGTATGTGTGGGTGGGGTGTGTGTGTGTGTGTTTGTGTGTGTAGTGAGTATCCCGTATCCCCAGGTCTCAGGGCAGCCAAGTTCCCAGAGTGCACTGCACTGTGTGATGGAGAGGTTATCGACTACCTGTAACCCCCCCCTGGGTACCTCTCCTGACGTGGGCAAGCTCCTCTCCTCTCCCTCCCACACACACACACACACACACACACACACACACACACACACACACACACACACACAAGGCTTTTACTTCAACCTTTCCTGTATGCTCTCCCTGAGGAAAGACGGAAGGCTGATGGAGAATGCAGTAGTAGTGGTTTGTAATGTGGTTTTGTTTTCTTATTTCTGTGTGAGTAAACAGCATGTGTAAACGACATCTTAAAGACGGTTCTAAACCCCTCACCAATCTGTCTTAAAAAATGTGTGGGCAAGGCGATTTGGAGATTTTGGTTTGTGTGTGTGTGTGTGTGTGTGTGTGTGTGTGTGTGTGTGTGTGTGTGTGTAGTGGTTTTGATGATGCAATTAGGAATGCTTCCACGCCATGTCACCCTCTGATGGACCTCAGACAGAGAGCCCAGGATGATTGATTCACACACACACACACACACACACACACACACACACACACACACACACACACACACACACACACACACACATACACACACACACACACACACAGACAGACAGACAAACACAGACACACACACACACACACACAGAACTTGCTTGAAGCCCAACGGTTCTTTTCTTTTCACACGTAAGACACCCTGCTGGGTTGCACCCTGCTCTTGTTTCTCTCTGTCACTCTCCTTTTCTCCCTCTACCTTTTGTACATGTCGTTCCTCTTTTCCCTCTCCTGCTCTATACAGCAGAAATGTTCACAGCTAACCCAACAAGTGTGTGTAGATGCAGTATGTTGGCTGTGAGGCATGTACTGAAGGGCATGCACATAGGCTTACACAGGCAAATTAGCATTGGCAGATGCTAACATGCACATAGTGAAAACACATGCAGTGTTTATGTAAGGCTCCGCGTTCATATCCACATCCAGACAAATGAGCACCAACAGGAAGTCTTCTTTTATTGTCTTTAAGTCCCATTTCTCAAAGAAAGCTGTCCTGATTTTTCTTCATTTTTGGTCTCGCTCTCTCTCTCTCTTTCTCTTTCTCTCTGTCATTTCTGTCTCCTTTTCTTCTTGCCTTCTTCTGGATTATGGGCAGATCAGACACAGTCTCCAGAGGGAAAGATGCAAGGGGAGAAGGAGAGAGAGAGAGAGAGAGAGAGACAGACAGAAAGGGAGCATCAGAGAGAAAGAGAGAGAGAGAGAGATAAACATCTGTATGAAGTGTGTGTGCGTGTGCGTGTGCGTTTGCGTGTGCGTGTGCGTGTGTGTGTGTGTGTGTGTGTGTGCAGTATGAAAGTGTGAGTTTGTGTACACATAACTTTTAATGTTATTGTTTTTTTTCTTTTTCCATAAGTTAATGTTCTGTTTTATTGTTCTTTATACTTTGCAAGCAACACTGCATCTTTCCATTTCTATTCCAAAAACATGAATAGAAACAGATTCCCAGTGGAGCAAGAGATGGGAGAGGTTTTCAGAGCTAGACTAAAAAATGAGATGTTTTTTCTATAAACAGTAATCTCCCGTAATAAAGTGTAAAATAAGACTGAATAGAACAAGAAGATGAAACAAAACACAAATAGGGCATCAGGCAACAGAGCACCAATCTCCCGAATAACACCACACCTTCCCTACAGTAAAACACAGACCAGGGATGAGAAGGAGAGAGAGAGAGAGAGAGAGAGAGAGAGAGAGAGAGAGAGAGAGAGAGAGAGAGAGAGAGAGAGAGAGAGAGAGAGAGAGAGAGAGAGAGAGAGAGACATTGTGGGAACAGGAGAGGAAAAGGGTGTGTGGGACAGGACATAATGAGAGAAAGGAAGATTAAGCAGCGAATGTGCGAATGGCAAGAGACTGGGAAAGGAAACAGAGAGATCATCAGACATACGAAGAAAAGAGAAGAGCGAGGGATGAGAGGAGGAGAAATGTCTGTTCTGTTGAGCAGAGACTGCTGCCTGGCTCTAATAGAATAAGAGAGAGCTTGAGATAAAAAGAAAAAACGACTAAGGGTGGGAGAGAGGAAGAGAGAGAAAAAGTGAGTGAGCGAGGAAGAGAAGTAATGAAAGGAAGAATAACAGAGAGATAATCAGCCACTAGAAGACAGAAGAGAGGAGAGGAGAGGAAATGTGTCTGTGTTAAGCAGAGACTGCTGCCTGATGTTGCCGTTGTCTGGTCTTAAAGCTGAATGGCTCCTCCTGAAAACCTCCTACCGGACTGATGGGGGGATAACGCCATGTAGGAAGAGGAGGAGGAGGATAATGAGGGAGTAGAGAATGAAAGAGTGGAGATGAATGGGGTGAATTTGGAGAGGAAAGGAAAAGGGGTTTAGAGAGAGAGAGAGAGAAAGTGAGGAGGCATATAGAAAGAGAGGGATAGAATGAGACAGTCAACTGGAGAAATGCTGACAGGGAGGCAAAGAGGGAGGGAAGGAGTGGAGGATGTGGACAGAGAAGGAGAGCTAGAGAGAGAAAAAGGGAGAGAGAGAGAAAAAGGGAGAGAGAGAAAGATGGAGAGGGTGAGTGATTGAAGTCTTCTTTATTAGAGCACTGTCTCAGTTTCTTACATGATTACACCAATAAAACTCATAGAATGTCAAAATACTAATCAGCCAGACCTATACCACCATGTTCTAATCAAAGCCCTCCAGTGGCTCCTCACTTCAAGTGGCGTTTGCCCTTCATCTACCCACTAAGTGTCATAGCCCTTATTCTATAACATTACACTGCAACACCCCCCTTCCAACACACACACACACACACACACACACTTTCTCTCTCTCTCTCTCTCTGTTTGTCTCTCTCTCTAGACACTTGAAAGTGTCACATCATGACCAATTTATAACATGCATATTCAATCTTACTCCAGTTTCCATTTCACCCCCTCTCCACCCTCTTCCCAAAACATCTACAGGATCTACTGAGGCTACCCTCAAGATTGTGTTCTTCCAAGTCTGAGAGAGAGAGAAAGAGAGAGAAAATGTTGAATTTTCAAAATCTCTTTATTACAATCTTAAAAATACATCAAGATCAACTTGACACTGTACTCAAAAAGTAAAAGTTAGGAAAGTTAGTAAAAATTACTAATTAATGTGCAATCTGTCATTTGTCAAAGCTTGTCATTATCGACAACACACATCACGCTGTTGTAGCACCATTTTTTCTCAAAAACATCAAGATACATTAAGATATCAACAGAGAGAGAGAGAGGGAGAGAGAGAGAGCACAGCCCTTAAAAAGAAACACATTCACAGATTTGTTTCCTTTCCCTGCATCTCCCGCTAGTCCTCAGAGACGAAGGGCAAACGAGTGGAGAGATGGAGAGATAAAGAGAGGATAAAGAGAGAAAGAGAGAAGCTCCAGGTGAAGGACTGCTCTGTGCACATTACACAATAAAGTGATAACAAATAAACACCAGATGGAGAGAAAAACATTGACAGAGAGGAAGTAGAGAAGAAAAGGCGTTTGAGAAGTGAGGCCCAACAGAGTTAATGCCCAAAACATATATTTTATTTAGCATAAAGACTGCTTAAACAGGAGCCTTCCTTTTATTTTGATTTGGCTCTGAAAGTTAACTTATAACCCCCCAACCCTTCCACCACTGGCATCCACAGAATTTATCGCGGTCAGAGATCTCATGTGCTTGACTGTGTCTGAATTATTGATATATAGTTCAGGAAACATCTAGAGTAAAACCTGAAGTAGTGTTCCACTTATCTTCCTCCTCTGGCCAATAACCTGTCAGCTCCTGCTCTCTCTGTGGCTGTATTGGTAAAGCCTTGCAACATGTTCAGGTCCCTTTACTATGAACCCCAGGGGGAAATCCATCAGAACTCGACGGACAATGGGGTATCTAGCTTTCTAATATCTATGGTTTTGATGCCATGTGCCTTTGTTGTGGCCTAAATCCCACCTTCAACTCTTGTGCCACTCCCTGTTTTTTCCCGTTCATCAGTCTGCTTGCGGTGCGTTCATGTGCATGGGAAAAACATTTTTTTCCAGTGATAACATCATCATTCACGTCACTTCATATTGGAATAAGAGGTGGGAAACTGGGGAAAGATTTTGCTAAGTGAGTTGCCCAGTTAGGGGCTCGTCGTCACTTTTGTCATCATGTTGTAGTTCATTTGTAGCCATTGTGGACTTTCATGTACAACAGTTTTAATGTGAACTTGGGAATTTGCTGTTTTTGTCACTTGAAAGTTGCATGTCCTTCTTTCACAAGCGTCTTATACCATGTCTTTAAGCAAATACAGTTGTTTATTTCAGATTAGTGAGCATATGCTTTAACCTTTGTTGTGGCATCTATGTTTTCCACACATTCCAACGGCAAAGCACATGAACACTCACAGTGAGAAAAACAGCGTAATCACGGGGGGTGGTCCCTGATATTCCCAGATGGCATGAACGCACCATTATTATCTATTGATTTATTCTCGCCCAATGATCTGACCTCCTAGTATTTAAGTTCAGTTTATTTTCTGTTCTTTGTCAGATTGTATCTGATTGGTTTGGAGAACTTTGTGTCTGTTGGATATTCTGCCTGTTTCTGCTTGGATTTTGTATGTTGCCTGTTTTGGATACTCTGGATCTTTTGTGTTTGGCCCTTTCTGGAACTTTTGCGTTTGACCTCGTCCCTTTGGATTGTATCTCTTGTGCTTTGCCTCTTTTGTTAGCTGCTTGTAAAAATAAAACTGAACTACGCAAAGTTTCTGGTCTGCATTTGGGTCTTTGCCTACAAGCCCAGCCCTAAAAAAAGTTTATATTCAATCAGCATTTTAGCGATATTCTGCCTAAAGGATATTTATGTTTTTTTTTTTGTTTGTTTTTTTTTTTGGCTAGAGAAGTATGAGACGTATTGCCATGAGCATTGTTTGTTGAGAGACTTGGCAGTATTTGCTAAGTAAGGCACTATTGATCTCTGGTGCCCTAAAACCCCTCACCCACCTATTCATCTCAGCATGTGTCTGTATGGGCTTTTGCAGACTCACCTCTGTGTGTACAGTGTATGTGTGTGTGTATGTGTGTGTGTTTGTGTATGTGTGTGTGTGTGTGTGTGTGTGCGTGTGACTGTAGGAATATGTGTGTGTATTTGAACAACACATTCCTTCAGAGGACTCTGAAAAATGATAAGGCTTTTCGTCTTAGCCTTTGAGATCACAGAAGCTCAGAATTCTTTCTTTCTCTCTCTCCATTTTCTCTGTCTCTCTCTCTCTCTCTCCATCTCTCCCTTTCTCTCCCCTACCCCTGAAATTTCACCATCATGTCTAAAGAGTCTTTGAGAAGCCACTACACTCTATGGTCATAAAGACATCATTAGACAAAGACAAAGCACCCCCCCCCCCCCCCCCACACACACACACACACCACACCACACACCCACACACACACACACACACACACACACAATCCCTGTGAGAATCCCCAAGGATCATCCAACTCACTGATGGAGCGTTTGCCCTCTCACTGTCTGTGGAAAGTAGAAAACTGGAGATGGGATGGTGCTGTGTTGTGGTGTGGTGTGTTGTGGTGTATGGACCAGCTGGCATTACAGATTGTCTCTTTCCTGTGTGTTGTTAGGGTAACATTAGCACTGTGGCATTACAGAGTGTCTCTTTCCTGTGTGGTGTTAGGGTAGCGTTAGCACTGTGGCATTACAGAGTGTCTCTTTCCTGTGTGGTGTTAGGGTAGCGTTAGCACTGTGGCATTACAGAGTGTCTCTTTCCTGTGTGGTGTTAGGGTAGCGTTAGCACTGTGGCATTACAGAGTGTCTCTTTCCTGTGTGGTGTTAGGGTAGCGTTAGCACTGTGGCATTACAGAGTGTCTCTTTCCTGTGTGGTGTTAGGGTAGCGTTAGCACTGTGGCATTACAGAGTGTCTCTTTCCTGTGTGGTGTTAGGGTAGCGTTAGCACTGTGGCATTACAGAGTGTCTCTTTCCTGTGTGGTGTTAGGGTAGCGTTAGCACTGTGGCGCTGCTCTGTAAATGGCAAAATCTGCATCATCGCTTGTATAAATACCAACACAGACCAGCAGGAATGCGTCAAACTGCTGAATAGCACAGAACTCTCAAGGATAAAGGAAAAAGGGAGAGAGAGAGAGAGGCAGAGATCATTCGATATCACAGAACTGAAAGAGGTGGAGAGATGTATAGAAAATGCATGGAGAGTGTGAGAGAGAGAGAGAGAGAGAGTTAGAGAGGTTAGAGAGAGTTCCGGAATTCTAAGACTAGGATCAAGGGCAAAATGAGCTCCTGAAAAACGTCTGATATTGGACCAAAAATTACTCAGTTTATTTAAACAAATTTCTTCAGTAACTTTTCAAAGATATAAAACATAATATTATCACTTTTTTATTTTAAAAACAATACGAATTTGCTAAAGAGGACTACTTAAAGAAACTGACATCTTCATCAGGGGGAAGGCTCACGGTCTGCAAAGATGAAACCCTTGATACTTATGACCCAGATCTCACCATCACATATTATACTAAAGGCACAGTATTAATTCAAGGAAACGAAGAAAACCTCCTATCTTTCGAAAAAACCTTTCCCTCACTCAGATACCAAATTGAAAAGGAAAACAGTCCCGACACTGCTAAAATTCTGGACTTCGATGTGTAGGAGCCTGAACTGCTGCCCCCTACACATATTACAGCCTCTCCATTGCTACCTAGTAACAGGCAACTAGCAGAAAGCCTTGCTCAGGTAGAAGTGGACTACACAGAGTTCAAGGAACAAATGCGAGTCCAGATAGGAAGCAGCAGCACTTTCCAACAGCTAAGAGAGGAGATGCAAAACCTGAAGAAAGAAAGCTCAAACACCATCACTGAGCTCAGAGCAGGTACAGGGCGAAAACTACAGTCTCTGTGCACAGATGGCAAAAATAAAAGACGACAGTGTAAGCAGAGAGAGGGCCCTCACAACTACAGCATCTAAAGGACCAGCTCTTGAACCCCTCCCAGCCCCCTCCTCAGCATCAACCCAGCCAGTCCTCTCCCCCCTCACGACTCACCACACCATCCTGCCCCGTCAAACACCCCTCCCCTCAACCCACGCCATCCTCTGCCCTGGACCTTGGTTTAAACAAGCAGGAAGTACTGTACACAGCCAATAAATCATCGTCCTCATGGATTCCAACAGGCGGTTCCTGGATCTACAGCGGCTATTCCCTGTGCACAAGGCGACAGTCAGGCCCTGCAGTACCACACAACATGCACAGCAGCTCCTGAGGAAGGAACTTCTTGGAGACCCCCAGTGTATCATCATACACACTGGCACAAATGATCTCCATTCATTGAAGGGTGGCACAGCTGAAGCCATAAAGAGAGTGGCAGAAAGAGCAAGCAGGGAGTTTCCTAGGTCACGCATTGTGATGTCAACATTGCTTCCACGTCATGACACAGCCCCGCATCTCATCAACGGGGTCAACGCTGAAGTCAGCAGGAGGTGTGCCACCCAGCCCAACGTATACCTGGCACATAACCCTACCATCAGCCTTCATGATATGTACGATGGAATACATCTCCACAAGAATGGCGCGCGATCTTTTGCAAAGATCCTCAAAGATGCTGCCCTAGGCCGTAACCCCACTACACCCAGCTTCACACCTTTTTGACATTTTTGTCATTTTCTTGTTTAGATTTCTGTTTCATAATGGTCCAATCAGATTGTTTACATGTATTCATTTGTTATTAGTTGCTGGAACATTCAGTGTCTTTACTCATCAACCTTTGGTCTGAAGAGTGTGGACCCTGAATTCTTGAAATGTATCCTAAATGTTGATATTCTCATATTAACTGAAACATGGTGTGGTAGTGACACGCCAACTGGCTGTCCCTCGGGTTATGGGGAAATAATAATACCCTCCCACAAAGCGAAAACTGTAAGACGTGGTCGAGATTCAGGAGGACTTTTGGTGTGGTTTAGGGAGAGTCTTGCCAAACACATATCAGTCATCACAACAGGAAAATCTCACTGCTGGATAGAATTGATAATAAGACTGGCATATCAAAACAAAACACATACCTATGCGCAGTATATGCCCCCCCCAGCAGACTCTCCTTATTTTGATGAGGAGCTTATCCACACAATTCAAACTGAAACAAGCCATTTCCAAGCCCAAGGCAATGTGCTATTGTGTGGCGATTTTAATGCAAGGACAGGAAATATGCCTGACCAAACCGACCCACAAGGCAATAGCCATGTGTTTGGTAGAATCACCCCATATACCACACCATACCTCAACCAAAGAAACAACCTAGACCTTGTTGTAAACAAAAGTGGTAGAGAGTTAGTGCATCTCTGTCAAGCCTTAGGCCTGTATATACTTAATGACAGGACAAAAGGGGACTCTTTAGGGAGGTTCACATGTTGTTCATCTCTTGGAAGCAGTGTAGTTGACTTTGCAATCACTGACATGGACCCCTCCTCCTTCAATGCATTCACTGTCAGGCAGCAAACTGCTCTTTCTGACCATAATCAAACTAATGTCTTTCTGAAAATGATTTCTGAATCCAGAAACACAAACGCAGAGTCCAATAAGCTGTATAAACTTAATTTGACCTACAGATGGACTCCAAACAGCTCAGAAAAATTTACTCACCTGAATTAGCTGAACATATTACTAATTTTACTAATAAAAAGTTCACTAACAATGCAACTGGTATAAATATGGCTGTGAAAGAGCTGAACATGATCTTCCAACAGTACTGAACTAGTAAGAAAAATACAACAGAAAAAGAAAAATCAAGATCATGATTGGTTTGACTCTGAATGCCTGACTGTATTCGAAAACAGTTGAGACAGCTGTCAAACCTAAAACACCATCAGCCTGAAAACACAGCCCTTAGAATGAAATATTGTGAAACATTGAAAAACTTCAAACCACCAAATTCTAAACCAAATTGAAGACTCCATTAACAACAACCAGTTCTGGGAGATGTGGAATAATTTGAGCACAACCAAATCACAAGAATCGGCCCTACCTATTCAAAATGAAACAACATGGATTGAGAACCATATAAAGAAAATCTACAAATTGGCACAAAATCTTAAATCACTAAAACCCCAAAAAGGCATGCAGTCCTGACAGCATCAGAACTGAGATGCTAAAATACAGCACCCCCTCATTACAAAAAGCTGTGCTTAAACTGTTCAATCTTGTCCTTAGTTCTGGCTGCTTTCCTGACACCTGGAATCAAGGGATTATTACTCCAATCTATAAAAGTGGTGACAAATTGGACCCAAATAACTACAGAGGTATCTGTGTGAACAGTAATCTGGGGAAGGTATTTAATTGTATTTTGAATGACAGGATTCAAACCTTCCTTAATGAACACAATACCCTTCTAATGTACTGTACCCTTCAAATTGGATTTCTTAAAAATGTCCGCACAACAGATCACATTTACACCCTGCACACCCTAATCAATAAACATGTAAAAGACAAAAAAAATGGAAAGATATTTGCTTGCTTTGTAGACTTCAAACAAGCATTCGACTCGATTTGGCATGACGGATTATACTACCAACTTTTGCAAAATGGTGTAGGGGGTAAAACTTTCGATTGAATTAAATCAATGTACTCAAATTGTAAATGCAGTATAAAAATTGGACAAAAATGAACAGATTTCTTCACTCAAAATAGAGGAGTGAGGCAGGGCTGTAGTCTGAGTCCAACTTTATTCAATATTTACATCAACGAATTAGCGGTGCAGTTGGAACAGTCTACAGCCCCTGGACTCCAAGAAACAGAGGTCAAATTCCTGCTTTTTGCCGATGACTTGGTTCTTCTATCGCCCTCACAACAGGGACTGCAACAGCTCCTAGATCTGCTGGAGCAGTACTGTCAGTCATGGGCGCTGACAGTAAATCCAACGAAGACCAAAGTTATGATCTTCCAAAAAAAGCCCAGGTGTCAGGAACACAGATACAGGTTCAGCCTAGGTAGCACCGTCCTAGAGCACACAATGCAGTACCCTTACCTTGGTCTAGTAATTACTGCATCAGGAAGTTTCAGTATGGCAGTAAATGCACTAAAAGAAAAAGCCTGAAGGGCATTCTACGCAATAAAGAGAAAATGTCACAAAATAAACATCCCAATTACAATCTGGTGCAAAATATTTGACAGCATAATCCTGCCTATTGCGCTATATGGAAGCGAGGTTTGGGGTCCACTCAGCATGCACGACTACACAAAGTGGGACAAGCATCCAATTGAAGCCCTACATGCAGAATTCTGCCAATCAATGCTAAAAGTTCAATCAAAAACACCCAACAATGCATGTAGGGCAGAATTAGGTCGTTTTCCATTGGCATTACCTATTCAGAAAAGATCCTTAAAATTCTGGATGCACCTGAACAGCAGTCCTAAGAACTCACTCCATTTTGAGGCATTGAAAACCCAGGAGATGAACCCTGAAAAGTGTCCTCTGAGCCAGCTGGTACTGAAGTTAACTAACTCAATAACAGCAATTAATAAAAATCAAGCTCAGTCCAGCGCTGCTTCCCAAACATCAATTAGAGTCAACAACATAATGAATCAAGCAAAAGAAGAATATTTAGAGCATTGGACAAACCAAACTACCAACCAAAGTAGAATGAATTCCTATCTGATCCTAAAAAGAGAATATGAATTGGCAGAGTATCTAAGCTCTGTCAGAGATACGAAGCAGAGGCATATCCTGACCAAGTACAGGCTTAGTGACCACAACCTAGCAATAGAAACAGGCAGACACAGAAAAACCTGGCTGCCAAGAGAACAAAGGATATGTGGTCACTGTCAGGCAGAGAAGGTTGAGACAGAGGAGCACTTTCTTCTTCACTGTGAACAATTTGACATGTTCAGACAGACCTTTATCATAAACTTACAGCAAACCATACCAAATTTTATATACATTGAAGACAATGATAAATGGCCATACTTCTTGGTGAAGGGCCCTCTGCACAATATGTCTTAAAATGTCACAACCTGAGGGACATGACTTACTGTAAGTAAACCTAATGTCAAACAGACACATATGCACACAAGCATATGTTCTCACATGTGCACACACACACACACACACACACACACACACACACACACACACACACACACACACACACACACACACACACACACACACGCACTCTCTTTCTCTCTCTCTCACACACACACACACACACACACAAACACCTACCTATCATTCTAGTATTATTTCTACTACTGTCTATTTTGTGCTCACATGTTTATACATTGTATGCTGTATCTCTGTCTTCTTTTCCTTGTGATACTACTGTGTTATTTGTAACACTAGCTTTGGCAACACTGTACCAAACAGTCATGCTAATAAAGCCCCTTTGAATTTGAATTTGAGAGAGAGAGGGAGAGAGAAGGATGACAAATGAGTTCTCACATTTTCCCTACCAGTCGACCGCTACTGCCCTTAAGATGTCTGTCATCTGGTGTGAATCTAGTGGTGTATGGGAACACATCAACAGTATATGAATACATGAGTGGAAGTGATGTGAGTGCGAAGACAGGATTTTAGGGGAAATACTTCCTGCCTTCAGAAGAAAGACATATTGAAGAGGAAGTGTGTGTGGCCCTCTACACACAATGCCTCAGGCCAGTCAGCTGTGAGTGTGTGCGGGCATATTTATTAAGCAGATAGCCCGCATGCTAACTGTCATTTAGAGGAGACTGAACGCATCGATTTGAGACATTGATTCAGATGACGCATGTGTCTCTGTCTTTATATTTTTTCCCTGTGTCTGATCCCTCTCCCTCCCTCCCTCCTCTCTCTCTCCCTCCTTCTCTCCTTCCTTCTCTCTCTTTCTCTCCTCCTTTATTCTCTCTCTCCCTCCATCATTCTCTCTCTCTCCCTCTCTCGTGTCTCTGTGCCCTCCCTTGCTCACCAGAGGGAGAATGGTATTATTGATGATTGTAGAGGTGGAAAAGCTTAAAGGAGAATAACAAGAGAATATGAAGATAAAGGCTTCCTCTGCCTCCACCGTATCACACTGCCCTCCTTCACATACCACTCCTCCTTTTCTTTCCTCCCCCTCTCTCTCCACCTCTCTCTGCCTTACTGTATGTCTCTCGTTCCCTATGTTTCTCTCTCTGCATACACGGCACATGATGCACATGTCTGTCTGTTACTCTGTGTCTGTGCTTGTTCTTCTGAATCTCTTTCTTTTTCAGCCCATTCCCTCCTTTATCTATCTTTGTTTCTCTCTCTCATCCCCATGTTTCTCCCTCTCTTCTTCTCTTCCTCCCTCTCTTCCTCTCTCCCTCCCTCTCTTCCTCCCTCTCTTCCTCCCTCTCTTCCTCTCTCTATCTCTCTATCTGTCTCTTCCTCTCTCTATCTCTCTATCTCTGTCTGTTTCTGTCCCTGTCCCTCCTTCTCTCTCTCTCTCTCTCTCTCTCTCTCTCTCTCTCTCTCTCTCTACCTCTACCTCTTTGCCTCTCTCTCTGTTTCTCTCTTGCCTTTCCCTCCCTACTCTCACTGTACTCTGTACTATTTGTTTCATCTTTATCTTTTCACTTCTCTCCATCTCTGTCTTTCTCTCCCTCCACCCATCTTCCTCTCTGTCTCAGTCGTTCGTTCTCTGGCCGTTCTGGGTTTTCCTGTATGGACAGAACCCATTTGCTTTTTCTGTGTCTGTGTTTGTACCCATCTATCTTACTGGGTGTCCTCTCTCTCTAACTCTCTCACACACATTTCTCTCTCTCACACACACACACACTGATTCACCATCTCTCTCACACCCCCATCTCTCTCTCTCTATCTCTCTCTTTCACTCCCCATATCTCTCGCTCCCACCTTTCCTCCTTCTGTCTCTCCCTGTCTTTCACTCCCCCATCTCCTTCTTTCCCCTACACCTTTCTCTCTCTCTCTCTCTCTCTCTCTCTCTCTCTCTCTCTCTCTCTCTCTTGCGTGTGTGTGCTGTGTGTAAAGTCGATAAATCTGGGCAGACCTGTGTCACAGGGGTCTGTGCTCCGTGCTCCGATATGAATTCAGCACGCCGCTGCCACCGCCGCTGTACACACACACACACACACACACACACACATACGCCACATCCCTCCTAATCTCCTAATGTTTGTTCCCTCGTCCTTGGCAGGGTCACGGGGGAAATAGATGTGGCCTTATCTGCTTTTATGGATTTATGGAGAATTTTTCCGCACCGTGTATTTTTAGCAGAGTTTCCTGTCTCCTTTTACCTTCTTTTCCACCCTCTCTCTCTCTTCCTCTCTCTCTCTGTCTCACACTCTTTTCCTTTCTCTCTCTCTCTCTCTCTCTCTCTCTCGGCCTTTACTTTCTTTGTCTCTTCTTTTTTTATATGCCAGAGGGGCTAACAAAGATTGGCATTCAGATCCAGTTAACGTCCACATCACGGAGTTATTATTATCATTAGCCTTGCCTTAATTAAAGCATAAATCAGTTTGATTGCATTCATTAAACGTGTTTCCCCAAGAGTCCTGAGACTCGGAGAAACACACACCCCACCCATTACCTTCTCCTTCCATAGGTGCTATGAGGTGGAAGAATGATGGCCTGAAATGTTTCAAAAATTGGATTTATGAAACCGATCTGGAGGTCATCTTCATTCTGGCCTCAAGCACACATGTGTATTGACCTGGTGCCACCACTAGATGGTGTCTCCTGTGGACGTGAATCATCTTGGTCAGACTACAAACAGCCTCCCATAAGGCATGAAGATCTTGATGGGCAATCTGCAAGGATATCGCCTCGCCATCTGTGTCTCTGTGGTCTTTAACCAGAAGTGTGTTAAACGATATTGGTAGCCCAGTGTGCCAGATATACACACACGTACTCACACTCACTCACACACACACACACACCACGGTTGTTTGGCAGGAGAGGACTTGTCACGGTCGCCTCGATGTATATCAAGTTACTACCCCCCGGGGGCCCACTCCTATTGCCACCTTGTGGGGCAAAAACTGAATTTGGCCCCAATCCCCCAATAGCTTACTCCTGCCTCAGGGAGTCTCTCTCTTCCACTGGTGTGTGTGTGTGTCTGTGTCTGTGTGTGTGTGTGTGTGTGTGTGTGTGTGTGTGTGTGTGTGTGGCGAATGGACAATCCAAGAAGTGTACTGACTGAGATACTCACACAATGATATGACCCAGATATGGAGCCTCATATGTTATCCCCATGTCAACTTCCTGGGTGGGCGTCCAGGGAGAAGTTCCACCAGAGTGGGAGAGCAAAACATTCAAGTGTGTGTCAAAGATATGGCACAGTCCTATTTTACACTCCCTTTCGCCAGCAGTGGAGAGGCTGTCAGAAATGGAAAATGGGTGCCATCACCAATTAGGACCTTGGTTCACATCTGCTGATATTGGTCTCCCAGTGACTAAGCCTGGCAGGCAGAGAGAGAGAGGGAGAGAGCGCTTAGTTGAGCTCCAGGGTTTGTTGTGGTGGATGTGTGCTCCATACAAATGTGACGTGACTAGGGGGATATGAGCTAGCATTAGGGCTATTTTAAGCCGGACTTACCGGGGGCTGTGTGACATATTTGAATGATTGACAAAACTACATTTTGAAGAAAGAAAAAAAAAGTTGGAAATCATGCCAGTGCACTTTGTAATAGCGGCCTCGTTCCACATGGCTACATAATAATACGTGTGTGTGTGTCTGTCTGTGTGTGTGTGTGTGTGTGTGTGTGTGAGAGAGAGAGAGAAACAGACAGACACCAGACAGAGATTTAATCCATATCTGTGTGTGTTGGTTTCTGTGGAGAATAAAACGATCCCTCTCGTTCACAAATTCAAACCCCACAGAGAGTCTTGTTTACTCGATGCCACCAGGGAAATGGAGGAGAGAGGAAACAACATCTCCTCTAAATTTAGCTATTTCTATCGGTTTGATTATTTCCTAGCTGCACAACCTCAATTAAAAAGCTCTTCACACATCACCTATTCCTCTGGGTATTGTTTTGTTTGTGTGTGTGTTTGTGTGTATGTGTGTGTTTGTGTGTGTGTGTGTGTGTGTGTGTGTGAGTATGTGGGTGTGACGTGTGTGTGTGTGTGTGTGTGTGTGTGTGTGTGTGTGTGTGTGGGTGTGTGTTTTGTTTACGTACACATGGTTAGTCATGGCCGTCACTGATATGAGAATGACGGTACAGTATCCTCTTGGAAACTTAGGTTGATGTCTCAGCGCAGGACTTACTTATGCTCTTATGACTTGGTGTGTGTGTGCTTGTGTATATGTGATGTCCACTGGCTGCAATTCTGTATGGCAGCTGGGAGTGACTCTGTGCGTATGGCTTGTCAGTGTTTGTGTGTGTGTGTGTGTGTGTGTGTGTGGGGGGGGGGGGTGTTTGGGAGCTAGTTTGCGTGTCTGTGTGTGTGTGTGTGTCTGTGTTTGTGAATATGGGTATACTGTATGTGACACATACATAGTGCTGACAGAAGCGTTTGAGTTGGGTTCCCTAAGGCATTGTGTTAATAACTGTACCTGCCAATGCAGAGGGAGGGGCTGCTGGGAAGGTCACCATAATTTATTTTACTGTGTGTGTGTGTGTGCGTGCGTGCGTGTGTTTGGTTTATCTTCATTGGTGTAGTGTTCAGTGTGTATGTGTGTGTGAGAGAGAGGACAGTAGAAGTAGTAGAGATAATGAAGCAACACGTCACGTAGTTGCTACGGGCAGGTTGTCTGTGTGTGTGTGTGTGTGTGTGTGTGTGTGTGTGTTTGTTCATCTGCATATGTCTTCCCCAAAAAGTGTTATTGTGTGTATGTGTGTGTGTGTGAGAGAGAGAGAGACATAGATGATCAAGTATGCGTCACTGCGCTGGTTGCTTGGAGCATGTGTGTGTATATGTGTGTCAATCATTTTGTGTGTGTGTGTGTGTCTCCCTCTCCACTTGATTTTAACTACTCTCCCAGCTGTCATTACCGCCTAATAACCATGTCACTGTGATTAATGACAAGCCCCTATCAGGGCAAAAGCACAAGCACAGTTGCTCTGAGCACACCCCCTGTAGACTACACTACCCACAATGCACCCCACCCCTCTCCACAAAATTACACGGCAAAACATCTGGCTCCCTCTCTCAGGGGCGCCCTGCATTAGAAACAATTGCTTCCCCATCTGGACTGAGGCGCGTAAGTGATTGGCCTCTTAGATCTGGGAGTCACAGAGGGGATTGGCTCTGCAGCGTGATCAATAGCTGACTCAGTCGAGACCAGGCGCATTAAGGAGGCTTTAGGCATTTGCCGCACTGTGTCCTAATGGCTGGTTTATGTATATGCAAAGATACACTGTGTTCTAATGACTGGGTTATGTGCAAATATACACTGTGTTCTAACGACTGGGTTATGTGCATGTATACACAGTGTATTCTAATGACTGGGTTATGCATATGCATGTATACAGTGTGTTCTAATGACTGGGTTATGCATGTATACAGTGTGTTCTAATGACTGGGTTATGTATTTATGCATGTATACAGTGTGTTCTAAAGACTAGGTTATGTATATGCATGTATACAGTACCCATAGGCCAAAGTGGCTTTTACCTTTAATTGAGATGGAAGTAGGATTGGGAAATGACCATGGGTCAGGATAGGACCTGGGTACCCTGGGCACATACAGTAGACCGAAATGTGGTATGCATGCTGCTATTGCACCATAGCTCTCCCAGCACAGGGATTATTGAACAAACTTCATATATTATATAGTATATAATATATAGTATATAATATATTATATTATAGTATACACTATTATAATATATAGTAATATATATATATGAAGTTTGTTCAATAATCCCTGTTATGGTTGTATTTAATGGGATGCATACTGATATATACTGTATATGGTTGTACTGTACAATGAGCTGCATATACTCAACAAAGTCAGATATTTTTGTAATATACACTGTATATATTACTGTGTGATGTTTCTGGAATGAACTTTGGTATATACGGCTAAGTCTGATATTTATAGACAGCATCCTTATGCCTTACAACGTTATTTGGTAGGGATGCGGCTGAGCTCTGTCCCGGACACGGCCCTAGTCCTCATCTAGTCTTTTCCAACATTGGCGGTGGTTTGCATTCCTCCAGGCGTTTTTGGAATCCCTTTGGCAAATCACAGCACAAAGCTCTTGTTGTGTCTCGTTTGTTTATATGTTTTTTTGCTTGTTTTTGTTTTTGGGCTTCATTCTCTTTTTTATTGCGCACCATTCTCTCTCCTCACTCTTTCCAGCAGACCCCTTCTCATCCCTGTGTTGTGTTGGGTTGGTGCTTGAGACTGTAGAGGCTCACAGCCGAAAGGAGCACAGCGCTCTCAGAGTGGCACTCAGACACGTAAACACGTCCAGGGAGAGAGACATGTTATGGGGGGCAAGACGCTGATCACACACACACACACACACATACACACGCGCACACAGAGGCAGACACGTACACAAACAAACACTCAAACAGATTCCCTCAAGATATGTGTCAAGTGTCAAGTCAGAATGTTTGTGTTGCTGCCATACCTTTACCTTTGTAGATAAACACACACACACACACACATGCACACACACACACACACACACACACACACACACACACACACACACACACACACACACACACACACACACACACAATCACAGACACACACACACACACACACACACACACACACACACACACAATTAAAGACATACACACACACATATACATACACACATAAAGATCATGTTAATACCTGCAGTTTCTCCTTTAGACTGCTTCAGAACACCAAGGCCACTTCAGAAGCAACACACACACACACAACACACACACACACACACACACACACAGACACAGAGACACACACAAACAAACACACACAACCAAAGCGTGGGGCCACATCCGTCAGCCTGATTTCTCCCAGTGGGCGGTTTGGTTCTCCCTGGCAGGGTCAGAGGTCGTTCACCAAGTTCAGAAGCCGTTTGGCAGGGGTGGCTACCCCAGAGAGAGAGGGGTCCACTCAGGCAGATGGGCGTCTTGACAGCGAGCGTCTTGTTGAGCATGGCAGCCTGCTGACCCCCGTCTGTTCTGTTTCTCTCTCTCCCTTTCTCTCTCTCTCTTTCTCTCTCCCCCCCTCTCTCTCTATGGCTCTGTCATCCCTCTCTCTTCCTCTTCTCTTATAAATGTTGTTTTTTTCAGAGTCAAATATTCTTTTATTACCTTGAATGTCTAGATACAGTGTTGGCAAAACACAGATAACTTTATCTATCTCTCTCTCTTCTCTCTATCCCTCTATCTCTCTATCTCTCTTTTCAGTTCACTCAATACTACTCTCTACTCTTCTACCTCTGATTTCTATGATCTCTATCTGTATCTATGGTTTCAATTGGGATTGTTCACTCTGATTTGCTGTCATGTATGTAAGGCACACTGAAGTACTTCTGTGTGTGAAATGTGCTACAGTATATAAATAATCTTGCCTTGGCTTGCCTTGCCTGTCTCTTCCTGGTGACTAAAGGAGTTCTCTCTCTCTCTATTCTGACCTCAGGCTCCTTCATGATGGTGAACTCTTCCCAGCATGCCGCGGGGCACCGGGCCCACCTGCTGCTGCGCTCCCTGAGCGAGAATGACACGCACTGCGTGCAGTTCAGCTATTTCCTGTACAGCCGCGACGGCCACAGCCCCGGAACGCTGCGTGTCTTTGTGCGCGTCAACGGCGGGCCCCTGGGCAATCCCGTGTGGAACGTGACCGGCTCGCACGGACGCAAGTGGCACCAGGTGGAACTGGCCGTCAGCACTTTCTGGCCCAGCGAGTATCAGGTGAGCACGCACACACACATGCATATGCACACACACATACACATGCACATGCACATGCACACACACACACACACACACACACACACACATACATACACATGCATACGCACACACATGCATACGCACATGCACACAAGCACATACACATAAACCGTTATTCAAACCCACTTGTATGGGAATATGTGTGTATTTGTATAGGCATAATGTGGCCACTTGCTTCAATACACAACCATTTACACTCATTCAAATATCATCACCATCACACTCACACGTAGCGCAGCACAAAGAAAAATGCTCCTCACAAACTAACATGAACAAACAACCACACACACACACACACACACACACACACACATGATGGGAGCTCTCTGAAGCCCTCTTTGGTTTGTTTGTGCTCTCATACAGTATATGCCATAATAAAGGAGTGGACTCAGGAGCCTAGTGAGATTTAATAGAAATGAGATCCTTGCAGCCTGATTCATATCTACAACATGATGTTTACTGCAATTAAGACCAAGCTGCTAGCCGTCCAGGGATCATGTTCAATACCCGCTATAAATCACACCAATTCTTCCATCCAGTTGTGTTATCGGATTTTCACAAAATGGCCATTTCAAAGTCCTCCTGCCCCTGAAAATAATTCTATCGGCAAACACTTATAGGCACTTTTCTCTGGGGGACCAAGGAGACCAATAATAACGACTCTTGCGTGCCAGGCATCTCATCGCCTATTCACACACACACACACACACACACACACACACACACACACACACACACACACACACACACATACATACGTGTACACGTGCGGCACCTGTTAAACAAATTGGTGTCAACTCCCAGTTAGCGTAGCAGGCGTCGGAGGCCATCACTGCGCGGGTTTTTCTTAATGATGCTCGCCTGACCCCCATGTCACCTCGTTAGAGCCTGTGATTTATCTCTGGGTGCAGTCGCTCATTTGCCCTGGCCAAAAAGAAAAGAGAGAAAAGGAGCGAGGGAGTGAGTGAACGAGTGAACAGAGGAGTGAGGAGCTAGAGCGAACGAAGGGATGGGCGGAGCCATCTGTCCGGGGGGCTGCCCACACCATCAATTGACCTCGACTGCAAGTGACCGCTGTTATACCCCCCTTCCACTCCTCCAACCACACACACACACACACACACGCACACACGCACACGCACACACACACACACACACACACACACACACACACACACGGCCCACTTGGCGGCTGACCCCCCGCTGGCTGGCTACTGCGCCTGTGGCCCGCTGGCTGCCTGTTTCGGTAACCTTGGCCCGTGCAGGGAGCCGCTCTGGATCAATCAAGAGGAGCTTAATGAGATTACAGGGTCCGCGGATGGATCAATGTGGACGAGACGCCACCACCACCACAGCCACCGCCGCAGTCTCACCAGGAAAAGGAGGGAGGACTTTTTTCTTTCCTTTCTTCTCTCTTCCTCCTCTTCATCTCCCTCTTTATCTCTCTCTCTCCATCTCTCTTTCTCCAAGATCAGCTCCTCCTCTTTGGGATCAATGTAGATGAACCACAGCTTCTTCAGCACTCATCCTTTTCTCACACTCTTTCTACCCTCCTCTCTCTCTCTCTCTATTTCTCTCTCTTTCTCTTGCACTCTTTCCCTCTCTCCTGCTGTCCTCTGCATCCCACTGTGTGTCTGATGGAGAAAAAAGATTTTCCACCTCTCCCCCCCCCCCTCCCTCCTCCTCCTCTGTCCTGGCAGCTGCAGTAAATGGCCGGTGATGGCCTGTCTGTTTCATGCCTGTGTGTAGAATCGCTCCATAAACCGCTCAGGGACCGTCAGGTGGGGTTATGGGATATGACCAACTGACTGGTGCGTTCGTGCGTGCGTGCGTGCGTATGTGCGTGCTTGTGTGTGTGTGTGTAAAAGTTGTGTACTTCATTGCAGCGTCATGGGGCTTGGGATTTTAAGGACGGTTTATAATTCACGACCCCATAACTATCACAAGGGCTCTTTAGATCTCATGCTGGAAATGACTGAGGTGCTGCATGGCTGGGTTTGGGAGAGAGAGATAGAGAAAGGGGGGGAGAGAGAGAGAGAGAGAGAGAGAGAGAGAGAGAGAGAGAGAGAGAGAGAGAGAGAGAGAGGAGAGAGAGAAAGAGAGAGAGAATATGAGTGAGAGACTAAGGGTGAGGGAGTGTAAGAGAGAATGGGAGAGAGAAAGGGATCATTTGAGTGTGTGTGTGTGTGTGTGTATGTGTGAGAGAGAGAGTGTGTGTGTGTGTGTGTGTGTGTGTGTATGTGTGAGAGAGAGAGTGTGTGTGTGTGTGACGTTGAGCAAGGGGCTGCAGAGACGGAGGGCAGATTGCTTTGTTTGTCCAGTGGAGGCGGCGGGGCCAGCCGTAGGTAATGAGGCAGGTAAGTGGAGCAGATGAGTGTGGAGAGGGGGGTTTAGAGCACCGCACCTCCCCACAGGGAGAGTCTTCTCTGGGCACATCGCCGCCTGAGGGGGCCCCGGGGTCTACGCTGGGGATGGGGCTCTCTGCCATCAGTCTTTATTTAGTCTCTCACTCTCTCTCCCTCTCCCTCTCTCACTCTCTCTCCCTCTCCCTCTCTTTTACCTTGTATCTGCACATGTATAAAGCGCTTTGGATTGCCCAAAGTCGCGCTATGTAAATGAACTTGCCTTGACTATCCCTGTCGTTGTCCCTGTCTCTGTCTCTCTGTCTGTCTGTCTGTCTGCCTATCTGTCTGTCTGTCTGTCTGTCTGTCTGTCTGTTTGTCTGTCTGTCTGTCTGTCTGTCTGCCTCTCTAATTCTCTGTGTTTATCTCATTGTCTCGTTCGTCTGCTGTCTGGCTGCTATCTGCTTGATCTCTTATTGTGTTTACTCTCCGTCTCCCGTCCCTCTCTCCACAGTCCCTGTAATTGAATTCAAGTGTGATCAGTTCGGCCCCGCAGGCTTATTGGCATGACAGAAATAGCATTTATTGTATTGCAATAGGAAATCCCTCTATTAAAGACTTACCATAGAACTAAATCCACATTCTACATGGTTTAGTATTAGACAGAAACAGAATTTGTCTGTCCATTATTCTCTCTCCATCTCCCTCTCAATCTCTTTCTTTTTATCTCTTTTTTGGCTCCCAGTTTCCCATGCACTCTCTCATTTCTCTTTCCCTCTTCTCTCTCTCTCTCCCTCTCCACCTCTCTCTTTCTCTTGTTCTCTCTCTCTTTCTCTTGTTCCCTCTCTTATTGTCTGTTGTGGCTGGGGGAGTGTTGCATCCCCACAGGCGCTGCTCTCATGTGCTCGTGCTGATAAGGATCAGCGCTCTCCCAGCGCCACGCAGCGCAGCCAGCAGAGGCCGTCCGCAGAGCCAGGCAACCCTCAGGCCACTGGACACGCCAGAGAGAGAGAGAGAGAGAGAGAGAGAGAATTGAATTTTCAAAAACTCTTTATTACAATCATAAAAAAAACATCAAGATCAACTCGACACTGTACTCAAAAAGTAAAAGTTAGGAAAGTTAATTAAAGTAATGTGCAATCTGTAGCTTATCATTTTCAACAATACACATCACGCTGTTGTAGCACCATTTTTCCTCAAAAACGTCAAGAATCTTCATCGATTTATAAAAATGAAAATCAATCAACATACGACACCTTACAAGCATAGAAAACACCATTAGGATATCAACATCTACATCCTGCTCAACTTTCCTTTTACGACTAACATATATCGCCATCTTTGCTTGCCCAAGCAGAAAGTTTAGGAGCTGACACTTGAAGCGATGCTTTTGTACATATTTAAAACCAAAAATGAAAAGTGTCATCAATACAGCAAAAAGAGGTCTGAGCCTCCGGCAGTGCATAAAGGCATGGAATACAGTCTCCCTTACAGAACAAAAAGGGCACCCCTGATCAACCATTGGATTTAAAACAGAAATAAAAGCATTCACTGCTATTGCACCATGCAGAATACGCCATTGTAGATCGCCAGCTTTTTTAGTTAATGGTGACTTGAACAACGCTCGCCATTGTGGTTTGACATCATTTTCAACCTGCAAAACTTCACGCCAGGGTGCACCCTCTTGTCCAGAGACCTTTTATTTAGGGAGAGAACACACAGTTTATACACTGATTTACTAGTTGCAGCTGTAGGACCCAGGAAAACTAAACCATCTGGGAGTAAGTAGCAACCAGTGCAACCTGTTAAATCTGGAAGTACAGTAAGTCTGGGAAAGGGGTCATGGCAGTCAGGACTACACTCCTCCCCAAAATAATCTCCAAGCAATTGCATCTCCTCCCCAGTTAGGAGAGACCGCCATTTCCCAAGTAGTTGCTCCACTATCCTAATGGACTTCACACCTAAGTGTTGAGCTAAAGTATGGCTATTACTGAAATCAGGACCAGCCAACTCTACTAGATCCCCAAGGGTTGTAACTCCAGAGCTGATAAGCTTAAAAGTAGGTACCAGGGACAAATCCTGACTCACATCAAGAACAGAACCATGAATCAGAGGCTCCTTTAACAACCAGAATAATGAGCTTGTCTGTCGTGGGCGTTGTATTATAAACAGAGACCAGACTTTAAACAGATTCTTATAAAATGCAGGAAGCAAATTAAGATTGAATCTATTTGGATTAAACCAGAACAAAGACCTATCTAAGCCCAACCCTTCAAAAAGTTGTAAAATACAACAGGCTGCAGCTTTCCAGCTTGAGTGTAGTGATCCTGTGAGAAGACGCTGTACAAACTGCAGACGGAAGGCAGCAGTTCGACTCTGTAGATGAATAAGTCCATGTCCACCATCCTCCTTAGGCAGATATAAAACACTCTGAGGTACCCAGTGTAGATTGTCCCAGAAAAAATCAACCAGGACTGACTGAATCTTCGGTAGCAGGTTTGAAGGAGGATCCACACAAGCCAGCCGATGCCAAAGAGAGGATGCAACCAGGTTGTTAATAATAAGAACACGCCCCCTGTACGAAGTAATACTGAAAATAAATGTCCATTTCTCTAGACGACCTTTAACTTTTTCAATTACCCCATCAAAATTCTTTTGAATAAAAATATAATCACCTAAGAAAACACCCAGGTATTTAAACCCACCCCTATTCCAAACTAAGACCAGGTTCGCCAATCACCCAACTCCCAACCAGCAAGGCTATGCTTTTTGACCAGTTTACCTTTGCTGAAGAAACAACCTTAAATTCATTGCAAATTTTTAAAAGCGTGTCAACATCTCTCTGGCAATTAACAAGGACAGCCACATTGTCAGCATAAGCTGACAATTTAAAAACATCATCACAGTTAGGGATTTTCACTCCAACAATCTCCTTCCTCAACTTTACAAGGAAAGGTTCAATAGCCAGACTATACAGCATGCCCGACAAGGGACATCCTTGGTGGACACCTCTGTATACCTTAAAAGGAGCGCACAAGTCACCATTAACCTTGAGAATAATTTCAATGTCACAATACAATGCTTTGATCATTCGAATAAAATTGAGGCTGAAACCACAGGCTGACAAAGTATTCCACAAATAATTATGCTCAACCCTATCAAATGCCTTTTCTTGGTCAATTGAAACCACACCAAAATCCAGATTGAAGTATTTGCCAATATAGAAGACATCTCTAATGAAGGAAACATTGTTATGAATCAATCTGCCTGGCACACAGTAGGTCTGGTCAGGGTGGATTACCTGCTCCAAAACCTCCCCAAGTCTATTTGCTAAAACTTTAGACAGCAGTTTGTATTCAGAGCAGAGGACTGACACCGGCCTCCAGGACCTTATATCTGTCAGGTCTCCCTTTTTTGGCAATAAAGTGAGCACTGCTCTACGGCAGCTCAGTGGCAGCACCCCTCTGGTGATGCTGTCTCTCAGAACAGCAAGCACATCTGTGCGCAACTCTGGCCAAAAGGACTTATAAAAGTCTACTGGCAGGCCATCCACCCCAGGTGCTTTGCCACTCTCCATACTCTGGAGGGCTCTCTCCAGCTCCTCTAGGGTCAACACCCTTCCAAGGGCTGTGTTTGCCTCTTCAGATACCTTAGGTAGGTCACAAAGAAAAGCCTTGTCAGTCGCCTGATCTTGTGGATTTTCACTCTTATAAAGCTCCTTATAAAAATTGACTGCTCTATTGTGTATATCCGGAGAATTAGAAAGGATTCTCCCATCTTCAGACCTCAAAGCATGTATGAACTTCCTCTGGCCATTCTTTACCTCCAAGTTAAAAAAGAATTTTGATGGTACATCCATCAGCTCCACACTCTGGAAGCGGGACCTGACCAGAGCTACTTGTGCCCTCAACCCTAAAAAGTCAGCCAATGTTTTCTTTTTTGAGTTAAGAATTTCAGTGGGTGCCTGATCACCCATTTGTTCTGCCAGATTTTGAAGTTTATTTCTTCTTCTAATTTTTTCATTGAGAGTGTTATGCTCTTTGTGACATTGGCTGTATACTCCTGGCAGAGTTGTTTTATTTGTACCTTGGCACAATCCCACCATTGCTGCAAAGACTTATAACAGGATTTTGTGGTTCTAAATTCCTTCCAAAAAAAAGGAAGACTTCACTAAAATGGCCATCAGCCAACAAATTGGTATTAAAGTGCCAGTAGGCACTTTTTGGTTTTACAAATTCTAGAAATAAAGAACAGACAACCAAACTATGGTCAGAAAAGCCAACTGGAATTATTGAACATTTCCTGAATAGACTAAGCTGATGTTTGAAACCATAAAACCTGTCAAGTCTTGCCAGAGACAAACAATTATTAGATGAGTGTACCCAAGTATAATTCTTCTGTCCACCATGAAAGTTCCTCCAAATATCACTAAGATCATTGGACTTCATAATCTCTACAAGCCGTCTACGAGAGGGCATGTGCGGCTCAACATGATTTCTATCGATATTTTGTGCAGTACAATTGAAATCTCCTCCAAGGATAAGAATATCCTCTGAGCAGCAATTACTTATAACATTTCCAATAGTATTTAAAAACAGCATTCTGTCTGTTGCCAGTGTAGGAGCATAAATGCAAATAAACACAAAAAAAACGATTTTCAAACTGGGCTCTGACCTTTAAAAGTCTTCCCTCTATAACTTCATCAACATCAAAAGTGATGGGAATAAAGGACTTAGAAAACAGAACTGCAACCCCACCACTATTAGAAGTACCATGACTAACTATGGACAGACCATCAAACTCCTGAGCCCAAGCAGCTGCATTAGACGCATCACTGTGCGTTTCTTGCATAAAGAGAACATCAAACTTATTCTGTCTGATTGTTTCAAAAACAGAGAGCCTCTTAATTTTTTCTCTTGCGCCATTTACATTTAAAGAAGCAACACGAAATTCACCAATCATTATAAATAAAAAAAAAAAAAAAAAATAATGACCTATGCAATCAGCCATTCTAGGACACAAGTGGAAAAGGTGTTTAACATTTGTCATCTTTAACATTCAGTAGAACATTGAGTTTCGTGAGAATCTTTTTTAGACAAAATCCCTCCTGATCGGAGATGCTACCATCACGCATAAATGCTCGTGATTTGCTCATAAACTGTTCAATATCAGGAAAAAATTTGTCTACCCGGACCTTCCTAGAATGTTTTGTATCCTTAAGGAATTTCTTTATATCATCCACTCTATAATTGCGAGTGCGATAGCTGTTTAGTCGCAAGCTGCAGGTTACACTACAGTCAGAAAGATCACTTTCACTCTCATTATCAGTCAATTCTATATGAGTGCGGAAACCTCCTCCCCATTAATGGCATCATCATTGCTCCCCAGACAGTTCTGAGAATCAGTGAGGAAAGATCCTCCCCATCAGCAGATCTAACATCGTGATTTTTCCCATGCACTTGGAATGAATTTAACATTATATCAGGAGCTTGGCTCTCCGGCCCACTAGCAGAAGCAGCAGCCTCCCCCTCAGTAGCACCAATGTTATCACTAGGCTCGTTGGTCTCTTTAGACGCTCCCTCTGCCACATCACCCCTAGACTCATTGCTATTTTTATTGTTTCCACTATTATTCGTGTCATCCTTCCGCGCACGAGATGCCCCGATTGCCCGCAACCAAAACTTCATAACCCTAGTTGTTGCATAAATCGCATAATTAAAGTTATACACAGTCACATTCATTGTCAAGTCCAATTCATCATTGTTATTCTTAAGGATCATGTATACGAAACGCCTGAAGGACACTATATGTTTCAACAACGGGGATTTACTCGCAAACGGAATTTTCTTAATGGTTGAGACCACTTTGCCATAGCGCGACAGTGTTTGTCCTAGAATCTCATCAGAAATTAATGGGGGGACATTAGACAAAATGACTTTCTTGGAAGGCGTAGAAAGAGGGGCAACAGAGGTAAAAACGCCATTTGTCACCACACCATTCTCCGTCAGCTGATTGGCAACTCAATTGATTTTAAGAAAAGCACAATCGGGTTGTTCATGTGAGATGCTGATACGATATTCTCATGACCAATAATTTCTCCGGCAGCCAAACTACAATCCTCAACACTGGCTGCCGATGCTATTTTAACAGCATGACGCCGAGTTAGTTGACCAAAAATCTCTGCCATGATTCCAGCACAAAGACTGGAGGCAGTCGCTTTAGGGGAAAAGCCCCTGTTTATTGCCAGAAAACTAAACCAAGCAAATATATTTAGTACTCCAGCAGAAAGTAATAGATAGAAAGAAAGGAAAAAGAAATAAAGTGAGAAATAGAGATTTAAACAAAACACTCGTTCGCGGTACAGCGACCGAACCACCATCCACTGAAACAGCCAGGGAAGAGGGGAAACAAAAGAGTGTGTTCTATATGATGGTGTGAGCTCTTTGTGAGTATATGTGTGTGTGTGTGTGTGTGTGTGTGTGTGTGTGTGTGTGTGTGTGTGTGTGTGTGTGTGTGTGTAAGGATCAGTGGATCACCCCCATGGGCCAGTGGGCTGGTATTAGAGTGATACTGGGTTCAGATCAATAAGGAAGCTTCAATAGCAGCTCACTGATAATGCCCAGCAGTGTTATTTTCCCTCTGCACACACACACACATGAACACACACATGCATACACACTATTGCAAAGACCCTCGCTCTCCATTACAGAGAATGTCTGTTCATCTTTCAAACCCACAACCCACAATACATACACACACACACACACACACACACACACACACACACACACACACACACACAATCCTTCGTCTTTGAAAAAAAAGAAACACACTCACTGGCTCTCACTCTCTCCTCCCAAAATCCTGCTGGCTGAAACTGGATTGAAACCCATTCCCTGCTATCCCTCTCTGATCTCTGCTTATGAGAAGTCTTGGTGCCTTGGCAGCCCCGGCCTGTCTCAGAGCAGCATGGCCACCTGGGTCCAGCACAATAACCACCACTCGCACTCCTATGATCACCCAGCGTAACGACACTGGCCACTGTTTCTGTTCATATGCCCATGTAAGAAGACTGTTGCAGCACAAACACACACACACACACACAACACACACACACAGACACACATACACACACACACACACACACACACACACACAGACACACACGCACACACACACACACACACACACACACACACACACACACACACACAGCCCCAGGTGAGCATAACACTTAATGCTTTACCAGAAATATTTGAAAGCCACATTGTTTGTCATCAACGAGGACTGGCTCAGAAGTGAACAGAGAGAGAGAGAGAGATACAGAGAGAGAGATGGGATGAAAAGAGAGATGAGAAGAAAGAGAAAGAGAGAGATGGGAGATCAAGAGAGAGAGAAAGAGAGAGAGAGAGAGAGATGGACAGAGGAAGCATGAGAGCAAGAGATAATGTCTGTCTGGTAGGGCCACATATGTCCTCCTTTTCATCTGGGATTATGTTCTGTCCATACTTTCTACATTCCACATTTTTTTATCGGACACTTTTATCTTACATTACAAGCATAGATCACATTCTGTGTATCAGTTTGTGTGCCCCCTATAGAAACTGAACCCATAATCTGGTGTAGCAGGCACACTACTTTACACTACTATTGTATTAGATTTGGTGACAGTAGGCCTTTATATGCAGAGGTCCCACAATAATCCAGAGAAGAGACAACATTACAGCCCCTTAGATTTATAAGGTTCTATCTGACACATTTGTCAAAATTGAGTTATTGACATATTCTTATTCTGTGACAAATTAAGATAATGAGTGTAAGTGGTTCTGGTAGTTGTATGCATTTTTGGACGTTATGTCTAAAGAGGTTTGTTCCGCTTATCAGTATAACTCTATGGAATTCTAAAACTTTGAAGCTCAATAGAACTACGCAGAACATAGATAGACCCTTATAATTCCAAGGGGACAATTAGCCTACAGTACAGTATGCCCTTTTAGTCACCTAAACAGTAATGGCAGAGTGTTGCCCCAGTGAGCTTTTCAGATAGCCTGCCATCATTGCAGACCCAAAGTCACGTCATTTGTTATATAAATAAAAGCACCTTACCTTAGGAAGTTACACACATAGTTATTGCAGACCATTCATGTAACTAAGGAACGAGATAGAACTTCTTTTGAATTATTATGGGGTGAGTGTTGTATTATGCTTTATTATTCCACTGCTTGGTTGAATTTCCCATTGTCCTACGTAATTTAGAACGACCATTAACCGTATGTTATTTTCACACCTATGAAGTAGATCCATTTTTTGGCCGTATCACACTTGTATATTAATTCGCCGAACTCGTTGTGAAGTTTAAATGAACCGTCACGTTGCATTCGAGCTGTAAAATGCAGACGTTCAGAACATAGTAACATTGTAGCATATGATGGAGGTGGCTTTCAGCTAGATGGATGGCAGCAGGCTAGGTAAAATAGCGATGTTTCAAAGCTAAAGGGATACGCCCGTTTGACAACAGGAGAGATATAACTAACGATTGGCCTTTGGCCGTAGCAACCATCCATTTAGAACTAGTAACGGCAGTTTGTCCTGCAAGTTGAGAAATTAGTTGATATGTGTCGGAAGAAAGTAGTTCTACAAACAAGACAGTTTTAGCGATTAAAACGTTTAAAATGTAACAGGAAACGAACACAACGCAAGTGGCAACAGTGGAATAAGCGGGATAATGGACTCCACGGTGGTCTGTTCATAGAAATTAATGCACTTACGAGGTTCCGCTTCGCGTCGGGGCCGTTTTACAACCCTGACCGTGCATTAACTTCTGTGAACAGACCACCGTGTCGTCCATTATCCCTCACTTATTACCTGTAGACTGGGGGGGTCAGTGCAGCACATCATTGTTTGTAAAAAGAAGAGGTGATAAAGACACAACAGTGCAATAAGAAGCCAGTGTAAAAAGGGCTAGTGTGTTTAAAGTCTTCTTCCTGCCTGCTTACAACCCACTGTTTTAGTGTTAAGTGAGTGAATGAGGACCAGACCACCAGGTATTCAAACAAATTAAATGGCTTTCTGGGGTTTTAATTGTTGCCAAGCTCACAGTGTTGGCTTGAGGCTTCTAATGCTTGAAAGTACATTCGAATAGGAACGATGTAGACAGAGATAAAAATAACATTAATATATCACACATATTTTTTTTATCCGTAGTTTGAAAATATTGTAACCATACAATGATGCACATGTGACTAATGACTCTTTTTAAACGTATGAGTTATGACACGAGTGCTGTTACAGACAACTCAGCTAGATCAACATGAGGAGCATAACATTCTCTAAATAGCCCGCAAAAATCATGATCTGCATAAACACACATGTAGTAAAAATCCAATATCTTACAACTGCTCATCTGTTGCCGCCTGTGCAGCTGGCGGTATTCTCTCTCTCTCTCTCTCTCTCTCTCTCTCTCTCTCTCTCTCTCTCTCTCTCTCTCTCTCTCTCTCTCTCAATTCAATTCAATTCAAATATGCTTTATTGGCACGACAAATCATATGATGCATTGCCAAAGCGTTCACAGGAATAGTGATAATTACAAAAAAGTAAACAAACAAACATATACAAACATTACAAACATTTACACTTCATCAATACACTGTGTGTGTGTGTGTGTGTGTGTGTGTGTGGAGGGGGGGGGGGGGGGGGGCGCGTTGCTCAGTGGTCACTCCTCCTCTTTCTGTCGCAGTAGTGTGCAGCTAGTATTGCACAATCTTCCTCTTCTCCTAATAAATATATAACTTTCTTGTGATCTTCGATCTCAAAGAATTTTGGATATATAGATTGGAATTTTGGATAGAAGTTAGAGCGTATTTCTTTGTAGTTAGGGCAGCAGCTAGCTCTCTCTCTCTCTCTCTCTCTCTCTCTCTCTCTCTCTCTCTCTCTCTCTCTCTCTCTCTCTCTCTCTCTCTCTCTCTCTCCACCCTGCCCTGTGTGTCTGCTCTCTGTTGTGCTGTGTGGGGTGGGGTGAGTGAGGTTTGGCACCGCGGGCAGCTTCCAAGCAGCTTTGTGATTCTACAGCGTCGACTCTGCTCCATTGAGTTTTATGAGCTGGCGCTCAGAGCTTTGGGAGGAGGGTGGAGGAGGAGGAGGAGGTGGTCTCTGCCACTATGAAAATGTATGACTTGTCTCCCATCTCACACACTCCTCTCTCTCTCTCTCTCTCCATCTCTTTCGGCCTCCTGCCTGTCTCCACTCGTAATAAAGTGCAGAGCTGGGGCCATTTTATTTTCCTTGCACCGTCCAGCCTTCCAGAATGTTCCGAGAGGTACAGAAGAGGCTGTGTGCGTGTGTGTGTGTCTGTCTGTCTGTCTGTGTGTGTCTGTCTGTGTGTGTGTGTGTGTGAGAGAGAGAGAGATAGGATGGGTGGGTGTGAGTGTTTGTGTGTGTGTGTGTCAGAGTGGAAGAGTCAGCCTGTCTAGTGTGTGTGTGTGTGTGTGTGTGTGTGTGTGTGAGAGTGTGTGTGAGAGAGAGAGAGAGAGAGAGAGAGAGAGAGAGAGAGAGAGAGTATGTGTTTGTGTGTGGGGTGTGTGTGTATTGTGCTGATGAAAAGATGCCTTTCGCTGGTGTGACAGTCCCCCACTAGTTTGAGTGAGACTCAGCATCCCGCTGACGTCTGGGCTTTGTTCAGGCGACCTCCCCTCCCCGCTGGCTTTGAAGTGTGTCTTGTTACAGCACGCTCCAGCTCAGTCAGGTGACTGGGACGCAGGGATGCAGCACACGAGATGCACAGCTCACACAGCTGCTCACTCACCAACAATTACAGCCATCATTTATTCCACATTTAGTCCTCACGTGGTCCTAATTCGGCCCCAATTTGGTGTGCTGTGTGTATTTTTGCTGTATGTATGTGTGCTGTGTGTATGTGTGCTGTGTGTATGTGTGCTGTATGTATGTGTGCTGTGTGTACAGTATGTGTGCTGTGTGTATGTGTGCTGTGTGTATGTGTGCTGTATGTATGTGTTCTGTGTGTATGTATGCTGTGTGTACAGTATGTGTGCTGTGTGTATGTGTGTACAGTATGTGTGCTGTGTGTATGTGTGCTGTGTGTATGTGTGTATGTGTGTACAGTATGTGTGCTGTGTGTATGTGTGCTGTGTGTATGTGTGCTGTGTGTATGTGTGTATGTGTGTATGTGTGTACAGTATGTGTGCTGTGTGTATGTGTGCTGTGTGTATGTGTGTACAGTATGTGTGCTGTGTGTATGTGTGCTGTGCGTATGTGTGCTGTGTGTATGTGTGCTGTGTGTATGTGTGCTGTGTGTACTGTATGTGTGCTGTGTGTATGTGTGCTGTGTGTACAGTATGTGTGTATGTGTGCTGTGTGTACTGTATGTGTGCTGTGTGTATGTGTGCTGTGTGTACAGTATGTGTGCTGTGTGTATGTGTGCTGTGTGTACAGTATGTGTGCTGTATGTGTGCTGTGTGTACTGTATGTGTGCTGTGTGTATGTGTGCTGTGTGTATGTGTGTACAGTATGTGTGCTGTGTGTATGTGTGCTGTGTGTACAGTATGTGTGCTGTGTGTATGTGTGTACAGTATGTGTGCTGTGTGTATGTGTGCTGTGTGTATGTGTGCTGTGTGTACTGTATGTGTGCTGCATTTGGGGCGTCGGGAGGCAGGGTGAGCAGCCTCGTGCTCAAATATTAAAGATGCTATCAGGAACAGCTGTGACTGGCAATATAAATGGAGCTTGGTTGGCTTTCCTCTCCCTTTCCTCTCTCCCAGAAAATGGTAAAAAAAAAAAAAAAAAAAAAAAAATATATATATATAATGACACAACATACCACCCTAACCAAACCTTATAGATTATTTAAGTTATATATAAGTTGTCAAGTTTAATCAGACAGATTAATCGTCCCATTACAGTTTATGCAAAATGACGTACACCCATTTGAATAAGGACAAAAGTGACGACAAGCCAATAACTGGGCAACTCTGTTTGCAAACTTCTCCCAGTTTCACACCAGTTATTCCCACATGAGATGACGTTTTCACTGGGAATTTATTTTCCCCATGCACATGAACACACCATAGGTTTCCTATTCCCGTTAATTCTCATGGAAAGTTTCCAACTATGAAAATTCCCGAAATTTTGCAACCCTACACACTACTCATCCACACACACTACTCATACACATACTCTCTCTCTCTCTCTCTCTCTCTCTCTCTCTCTCTCTCTCTCTCTCTCTCTCTCTCTCTCTCTCTGTGTGTGTCTGTGTGTGTGTGTATACATTTTGCAGAAGTGAGATGATGAGATGAGCACATTCAGGTTTCAATGTCTCCCTGAGCCACTGGCTGTCAAACGCTTGTAAATATGCAAAATATCTATGTTGTAAATGTCGTAAACACACACACACACACACACACACACACACACACACACACACACAAACACATTCAGTCCCTCACTGCTGGGATTGTTTTCCATGGCAGCTGCTAGTCTTTGTCTGTCAGTCGATCTTGTTCACAGGGATCAAGAGGGCTCTGAAGTGAACATGACATAGTGTGTGCTTCTGTGCGAGTAGGGTGTGTGTGTGTGTGTGTGT
>NC_055977.1:27053273-27060773 GCF_018492685.1 Alosa sapidissima
CACACACACTCTCTCTCTCTCTCTCTCTCTCTCGGTCTCACCCACAGTTGCTGTGGCCTGCTGGGAGAGGTCTTTGCAGACAGTTGAAATAGCAGTCCTGCTCTCAGGAGCGATACATATTCTGACACCTTGGCTGCTAAAGCGCCATGCGGAGGACATTTTTAGCTGCTTTCTCCGGAGTGGCGGACACACAAACACACACACATGCACAAACACACACACACACACACACACACACACACACACACATTTTTTAGGTGGCGCCAGAGCGCTTGTCTCCCTTCCAGACACTTATTGCCGTCCCACGCGTCGGCGACAGAATCTCTGTCAGGTGCAGGAGGGCTATCGGCTGAAAAATATGTGGCTTAGCAGATGGAGGACCTTTTGCTGTTTACCGCCTCATATATGGGGATGGATTTGTGTGTGTGTCTGTAAGACTGTATGTGCATGAGCATGAATGTGAATAGACACTCATTGTAATGTGTCTATTGTGTGTAGGCCTGCTGTATGCGTTTACTTCTGCTTTGTATTCATTTTATATGTGTATGATTGTGCCTTTTGTGTGTGTGTGTGTGCGTGTGTGTGTGTGTGTGTGTGTGTGTGTGTGTGTGTGTGTGTGTGTGTGTGTGTGTGTGTGTGTGTGTGTGTGTGTGTGTGTGTGTGTGCGTGCGTGTGTGTGAGTGTGTGTGTATATATGTGTGTGTGTGTGTGTGTGTGTGTGTGTGTGTTATGTACATGGAGGATGTCTATGTTTAACACATTTGTGTCTTGGTTGTGTATGTGTACTGCCTGTGATCTCATCAGGCTGTGTGTGTGTGTGGTGTATGTGTGTGTGCCTGCATGTGTGTTAATACTGAACCGTTGGCGCTAATGTTAATGTGGTGCCGTAAACCAATCTGAATGATGAATGAAATGCTAACAGCTCTCCTGGGAGTCTTTTATGGGGGCAGAGCCACCTGCACAAATCAATTACAACCCCACTCGTCACCCACCACCACTGGCCTGAACACCACACTCCACACAGCATGACACAACGTGATACAACATTACACAACATCACAGAACATTCCAGAACATTCTAGAACATTCCAGAACACAGGTTGTGTGTAAACATTTTATTTCAGCAGTACCACTCCATCCAACTCTCTATGTTCTGGGAGAACCACCTCCTCAAACTATTTGTAAGTGTTTGCACACATTCGTGGAAAACTCAAGGAAAACATTTGACAGAAAACTGTTCGCAAACATTTTCCTCATTCTCCTATATTTGCAAATTTAAACGCACCCTTGGTCGGTGCAGATGGTTGGGTTGTGTTATTATGCCAAAACTCAAGAAAGCTAAAATCTTCAGTCAGTAAGATTCCGATTTCGTTTTAGTCAGTAAGTCAATCAGTCAGTCAGTCAGTAAGATTTCAATTTCGATTTAGCGCTGGTGTCTGTCGGAGTTAGATTTATATTAAGATATCAAGTCAGTCATGTCATGTCCAGTCATGAGTCAGGACTACGGCTGCTGGACTGGCCTGCCTGTCTGGTCCCATCTCCAGCCACACGCATCAGCAGTTCCTCCCCACCAGTGACAGCCACAGACACCCTCTGGTGGGGGCATGTGGGGGTATTCAGGGTGGGGGCATACAGGATGGCGGGGGGGGGGGGTGTTGTTGTCTAGGGGGGAACTTTGGGCTCAGAAAGGGACCAGAGATGATGCAGGCAGGAAAGCAACAGACTGTAAACTGATGTCCTCGATGATGCATGCACTGACAAACACAAACACACACACACACACACACACACACACACACACACACACACACACACACTTCCTGTATGTACAACTGACTCACTGACTGACCTGGAGCAGACCTTTAAGAAGACATAAACAAACAAGGGGAAAAAACACACATAGACTAAACTTACAAAAGTATGAGTGGGTGCCTGCTATAACACTCACAGGCACTTCAATGATTAAAATCCCATCAGCATTAACATTGAGTTAGATCCCCCATCATAGTTTTAACAGCTTCCACTCTTCTGGGAAGAATTTCCACTGGATTTTGGACTGTTCACCCAGATGTTTTGGAGTGTTGGCCCGGATTTTTTGCCAAGTCATCCTCAGGAGCCATTGTGCGGTCAGACACTGATGTTGTACAAGAGGGCCTGGCTTGCAATATTTGTTCTAGTTCATCCCAAAGGCTTTGATGGCACAGAGAACTCTGTTCCCTGTGGGCAAAGTCAAGTTCTTTCACACCCAAACCCAACCAACCATGTCGCTATGAACCTTGCTTTGTGCACTGGGGCACAGTCGCACTGGAGGAGTGATAATGCAGGGCTTAAAGTTCTCAGGCTGTTTTGCGACCATAGATCATTCTCATACACAAAGGCTCGAAAATGTCTGATATCTTCAGGCATGGAACATTTCCTTGCTTTAAGCTCCGATAATGGTATGGGGTTAGGGTTATTTAAGGGACATTTTAATGTTTCAGTATACCAAGACATTTTGGGCAATTCTATGCCTCCAGTCTTTTTTGGAAACAGTTCTGGGAAGCCCTTTTCCATTCCAGTACGACTATACCCTAGTGCACAAAGCAAGGTCCATAAGGATAGGATTGGGTGAGTTTTGTGGCGTGAAAAACCCTGTTCTTAGGGGGTCAGTCAAGTTTTCCACACCAAGCCCCTTACCTCTGGGATGAACCAGAACAGACACTGTGAGCCAGACCTTCTCATCCAACATCATTGTTGGACCTCAAAAAATATTCCCCTGGATGAATGGACAAAAATGTCCACAGACACTCCAAAATTGTACGGAAATCCTTCCCAGGATAAAGGAAGCAGTGAAAGATACAAAGGAGGTACTAATTCCGTATTAAAGAAATGTAACGGATGCCAGCTAGCTTAGCTGTGCTTGTGGAATGTTGGTAAACCTCACTCCCCGACGCCTCAAGAGTGCTGCTGGCATGCGAGCCAGTAGCCTGGGCTATTGGCTCAATTGTTAGGGCGCTCACCTCCCGATCCGAGGTGCTGCTGTTCGCGGGTTCGAGTCCGGGCGTGTGTAGGGCTGAATCGCACAGGTTCAACACAACCCAGGTTACAGAAACACATGCCAACTTTTGGGGTAGCTTATTTGCCGTCTACCCCTACCCGAGGATATCTTTTTCTTTTATGTGTGTGCAGTAACCCAGTCTGACACATTAGCCTAGCTTAGCATAAATCACTGGAAGTGGGTGAGACCAGTTAGCCAGTAGCTCCCTTTTAGCTATAGGCTAGTTAAGTAGTTGGCATCTTCCTTTTAATGACTATAGATTTTGAATGGGATGTCACTGAATTCCCAGTGGGTGTAACGGCAGGCGTCCACATACGTTCATTCATATAGTGAGCATATACATTAATGTGAAAAATGGATTAGAAGTCAATTAAGCTGACCCCTTGTGCCTATGTGTGTTGCCAGATAATATTATGTGGCTGCATTCTGGATCTATACTGCGTTTCCCCTGTGCTCAGAAGCCTGATTGGCATTTAAGCTTGAGGTTAATGTAGCATGAACTGAAATGTACACTTGAAACAGGTGAGCGCTGCCATTTGAAGTGTTTCATGCGTTTCAGCGCAATAATGGTGAAAAGCAGATATCATAATATACCAACGGCAGCCCATTAAAACCCTTGATCATCGTACAGTGAACAGATGCACATTACGCAGGCTATAAACTTTGTTATTGTTCTTTCTCTATCATTTTCCATCATTCTCTATCTCTTTCTCTTTCTACCTCCCTTCTCCACCTCTTCAGTTCAGTCTTATTCTTTAACTCCCAGTGGCTGTCGGCTGGCCTGAACAAATAGACATTTCCTTTGGCCCATTCACAGCCCCTCAGATGGACTTCTCTGTAAGATGGCAGCTTTTAAAGTATCTGTATGTGGTGCTTATTATTGCCGCTGTTAGTGAAAGCCACCGCAATTACCAAACAACATGCCCCGCCGCTGCACTTCAGACCGCGGCGCTTCCATCACGCCACAAAAGGTGCACAATGAAGGCTGTCATTACACTTTGGGTTGCGTTACCCTGTGTTTGGCATTAAGTGTGCTATGTGTGTGTGTGTGTGTGTGTGTGTATGTGTGTGTGTGAGTGTGTGTGTAGGTGATCTGAGCACGGTGCAAAGATTCATTGTGCGCTCTGTTTGTTTTGCTTTGTTCCCGATAAAAAGGATGATTATTGCTCTAGGAAAGTTGACGGGAAATTGCCATCTACTCCCCCTCCTCCCTGCCACATAGCGCCATCAATCTGTGTGATAGCGGTAGCACCTAGCGTAGCACCTAGCGTAGCACACCCAGGCTCTCAGGCTGTACATCATCAATTAGGTGCCATTGTCCATCCCCCTCTTGACATGGATAAATAGATATGTGCCTTTGGATACCTCAAATTCAGTGTGTGTGTGTGTGTGTGTGTGTGTGTGTGTGTGTGCATGCATGTGTGTGTGTGTGTGCATGCATGTGTGTGTGTGTGTGTGTGTGTATGCATGTGTGTGTGTGTGTGTGTGTGTGTGTGTTGTTTGTGTGTGTACATATGTGTGTGGGAGTGCAGCAGATAAAAGAGGACTTGTATTGACAGTGATGACTAACTGGTCTGGGCGCAGAGAGAGTGTAATGGATAGAGAGGGCCCAGACGAGCGGATAGGTGGGGACAAATGAGTCTCTGGGACACAAGGGAGAGAATTAGCAAGACAGGTTTTTGCTGCAGAAATGGATCAGAACAACAAATGGCTGTGGGCAGCCATTACGTTGCCAAAGAATCCATGTCAAACCTCTAACTGTCCTGAACAATGGTTGGTCCTTTTTTGCATCCATCTGTCCATCGCAGATGTGTGTTTGACGTTTCTTTGTATTGTCAAAAACTTTTTTGCTTTGTTTTCTTTTGTCATATGTCATTCTGATGTGCTTCAATATGCCAGTTACGTTGTTTATCTTAGTTTTTTTTCAGGGAGAGTTTAATGTATTCCTCTTACATACTTTCAGACAAACATACTGTATGCCCTCATTTATGTCATGGAGCAGAGGGTTGTGTATGGAGCATATTGTCTCGATGAATGAGACATGTCCATTATGCTATTTCTAAGTGTGTGTTCCTGGTCTTGTGTCTGCAGACAAGGTGCCTCGTTTTTCCAGGCAGGGAGATGAAGAGGTGAATGCCGGACAGAACGCGTCCTTTCAGTGTGTCGCCACTGGACGTGCCATGGAGACCGATCCCTTCTACCTGGAGGTTTGTATCAGATACTTTGACTTATCAAAGGTGCCTAACAGAGGGGCTACACCTGGCGTGTAACGTACACGCCGCTATCACTTCTGGTGTAGCTAGTTCCATTGAAGATAGTGGAAGCAAATTGTTGCAGCAGACAAAACGCGAATGGAACGCTTCAGGTATGTGTCCGGTGTATCTTCGCTGCAATGGAGATTTGTTTTAATCAAAACAACAACTTTTAATTCTTTTACACTCTTTTTGTACACTGATGTACATTTACTGGACTCTTCATTATTTTCTTGCCGTTCTTATATCGATCGATTTCTAAAGGATCTTGAATTGCCATCATGAGTGATGGGCAGTGTTGCCACAGTTACCTTGAAAAAGTAATCTGATTACTGATTACTGATTACTCCTTTAAAAAGTAACTTAGTTACTTTACTGATTACTTGATTTTAAAAGTAACTAAGTTAGATTACAAGTTACTTTATTAGTTACTTTCAGCAGCTGCCGACAACACCCCCACCGCCTCAACATAAAAATGATAACCGGTTTTGCCAATACTCACTATACTGGAAGTGCATTTTAACAGTAATGCCAAAAATGTATAGCTTAGATACTAAGATTCAGATGTTTGTTCAATAATGTCTAGTCAGTACACCAAATAAGGAAGGCCTATTGATAGAAATTGTGATAGTAAAATATGTATTTTGGTAGTTTGGCCTTTTCATGTAGCCTTGGCAACTCTAGTCATCTAGTACATCTAGTATTTGCCTGAGTAATATGCAAATTAAATTACACTTGTTAAACTCACCTCAACAAGTATTTTGCAATAATTTAACCCGCCGTGAGCAATGCTAAAGTCACTGTTACAAACAGTGCAGTGTGCAAGACTATCATATGTTTTACTCTTATGAGACAATTGGGTACACTTTTTGTAGTCTGATGTGAAATGGGTCTTAAATGTTCCTTTTTGAGGGGCACTGACTCTGCCATGATGCTCCTGTTCCTAGATACACTAACTGAACTTATTAATTAAGTTCGGGAGAAAAGAGATATAAGCTAAGCCCACCTACACTGAAAACTGATCGGTTGATTTAGCAAAACAGACCATGGATCTTGGATGCGCTTGCAGGCACACACACCACTCCCCTCTCTCTCCCTCTCTGTTTTGTGCGTGTTAAACTCAGATGCACACGCGATTTGTCTTGTGTGCTCTTGTTCGCTATAGGTTCCGGGAGATTTTATGTAATTTGCGGGCGTCAGGATATCAATATGTGGGAGACTCCCAAAATTTCGGGAGACTTGGGATGTCCAGCTAGACAGCACTTTGTCGCCAGCACAGAATGTACAGTGTACCTTAATCAAAGATCCTTAACCCTCTCTGCCTTAATGTTGTCATGTTTAGCTGACACAAACTCAAAATAATGACTGTAGTATAGATAAAATGTGCATCTCTCTCCTCCCTCCATTGTTTACGTTTGTGTCGCTGCGTGGTTTTACACGTGAGTTGTCCTGATGCTGAAAAGGTTGGCATAGCCTACACGCCGTTAATCCCCGAGACAAGAAGAAAGCAAAGAATATATCTTTGTACTAAGGAAAATGACAAAAATAGTAACGCACAGTGACTTATATAAGTAACTTTAATCTGATTACTGGTTTGTAAATAGTAGTGCGTTAGATTACTCGTTACCGAAAAAAAGTGGTCAAAATAGACTAACGCGTTACTTAGTAACGCGTTACTGGCATGACTGGTGATGGGCGGTGGTTGTTGTTTAGTGGTTAGGGTTCTGGAATTCTAAATGGAAGGCCAGAATGTTGTGTGCTTGCTCCGAGGGGATACCACCATATTTGCCCCTGGTCAAGGTTCTTAACCCTGACTTGCTCCAGCGGTGCTGTACCTGTAATTAGCTGACATATCTGACAAGTCTCTGGATATGACCGTCTGATGAAATAATGTAATGAATTGTGCAATATAAATGCAACTGTCTTGTCATGCGGGCCTTTTGATTGGCCGCATTTTTTTATGCATTATCTGATCTGCATCGTCTTATGCAGCCTTGTGGCCTGACACTCAATTTGGACTGCTTTTCAAAAAGGACATGCTTGGTTTGTCATGCAGACTGACTCGTGGTATATAAGAGATGCTGCCAAGTAGGAAATGAGACTATTGCACAGACAGACGCTGCAGATGCCTTGCAGACTGACTCAACTGGAGACATGTGTTGGTATTTTACTTATTTTTTTTGTGTTCATCAGGTGGTGAGAGGTTTTTTG